>NC_091163.1:820192-1107692 GCF_040958095.1 Procambarus clarkii | reverse complement strand
GTTTTTTAAGTCTTAGTTTTTAAAATTTTTCTCATATCTTGCCCGAAACGCTTTGCTTATGGATAGGCTTTGTAACCTATGTCCAGCGGGTATAGGGGCTGCCCAAAACTCTGTGCGTAGGCTTTATTTATTTATTTATTTATTTATTTATTTATTTATATATATACAAGAAGATACATTGGGATTGTGAGGATACATAGCATAGTAATTACATTCTTGTACAGCCACTAGTACGCGCAGCGTTTCGGGCAGGTCCTTAATCTAAGAAACTTATAAGTAGGTAAATACTTGCAAAATTTATAAAAATGATAACATAGCATGAAAAAAATAAAAGATGAGAGAAAAATTGTAGGTATATTAAAGCACATAGGTAGCTCAGATTGATTGCAATGACAACTTGAATGGTAGTTTAACAAAACTTAGCAGGCACAATACAGCATATATGGCTAGCACATAAAAGAAGACAGCAATGAACACAATGATAAAGTTGTTTGGATTAAGTACATAAAAATTGGGAGATTGGGTAACACTAGATACAGAGCAAATTTAAATCTCAGTGTAGGAAACTACGAAGATGAAATTAGGTACTTTTTGTTTTTGTTTTTAAATGAGGCAAAAGTTTGACAGCTTTTCAATTCACTATGGAGTGAGTTCCATAGACTATAGGTCCCTTAATTTGCATAGTGTTTACACAGATTAAGTTTGACCCTGGAGATATCAAAGAGATATTTATTTCTGGTGTGGTGATAATGGGTCCTATTACATCTGTCCAGGGAGAGTTTTAGAGCATGGTTTGCATTTAAGAACAGGGTTTTGTAAATGTAGTCGACACAAGAGAATGTGTGGAGGGAGTTAATATTTAGCAAGTTAAGAGATTTAAACAAGGGGGCTGAGTGTTGTCTGAAAGCAGAGTTTGATATTATTCTGATAGCAGATTTTTCCTGCATGATGATGGGCTTAAGGTGGTTTGCAGTGGTAGACCCCCATGCACAGATACCATAATTAAGATAGGGATAGATTAGTACATAATATAGTGAGAGGAGAGCAGAGTTAGGAACATAATATCTGATTTTGGAGAGTATACCAACTGTTTTAGAGACTTTCTTAGTTATATGTTGAATGTGGATGCTGAAGTTGAATCTCTTGTCAAGGAATAGGCCAAGAAACTTTCCATCATTTTTATTACTGATGTTAATGTTGTCTATCTGTAGCTGAATTACATTCGATGATTTGCTTCCAAATAAGATGTAGTAGGTCTTTTCTATGTTTAGTGTTGGTTGACATCCATATAAGTGGACTTTTTTTAATTTTTTGCCCGAAACGCATTGCGTAATAGTGGCTTTAGGCATTGTATGTACTAGCTCTATCTTTATATCAATCCATTAATGTAACATCACTTGTATGTATATACCTTACCTGAATAAACTTATTTATTTATTTATTTATTTAATTCATTATTCACAACATTATTTAGTGTATGTGGGTTGGGGTCTGAATAGATGAGGGTAGTATCATCAGCAAACAATATAGGTTTAAGAATATTAGAGACATTAGGCAGATCATTGATATATATAGAATAAATAGAAGAGGTCCCAAGATGCTGCCCTGTGGCACTCGAACGGTTATTGGTAGAGTGGAAGAGGTTGTATCATTGATGGTTACACATTGGTGTCTGTCACTAAGATAGGATCGGATGTAGTCAAGGGCAAGGCCTCGGATTCCATAATGCTGGAGTTTAAGTAAGAGGTAGTTGTAGGTAGGCTTTATATGTATAGTATATACTAGCTCTGTCTAGAAATCCAACATTCTGCTTGTAACTCATTTTGTGTGTATGTACTTTTACCTAAATCAAGAATTATTATTATTATTATTATTATTATTATTATTTTAAATGAAATGAAATTAAATGTTTTATTCAGGTAAGGTACATACTTACACGAGATTTTACATAAATTGATAGATTTATAGATAGAGCTAGTACATACAATGCCTAAAGCCACATTACGCAAAGCGTTTCAGGCAATAAAAACTTTAATGACTAATACTTAATACTAAATGAGTATAAAGAATAAAATGTGTTGAGAACAAATAAAAATAAAGATAAAAAGGGGGAAACATGGCTGAAAAAGCAGCACAAATACAAATAGGTCGACAAACAGCGTTGTTTAAGAAAACAGACATGGGTTGACAATAGAGGGGTAAGCTAGGTAGGTTACAGGAAATTTATTAGGTAGTGCTTCGTTTTTAACTTAAACTGGTTGAGAGAGGTACAGTCTTTAACATGGTCGGGATGGTCATTCCACATTCTGGGTCCCTTGATTTGTAGAGCATTTTCTGATCTAGGAGGAATAAGACATAACAGCACGGGGACCTATTTATTTAATTAATAGTAGAACAAGTAAATAATTTTTTGCAGACCATGTTAATGAAGCATCTAACTTGTATAATTTACAACAGCATAAAATATACATGTATAACTTGACTACACTACCACAACTTAATAACATTAATACATATGCTTATAGCCAAATCATAACATAGAACTCAGGCAAATCATAACATAGAACGAAAAGGCAATGTAAAGGATCTGGGTGTACTCATGTCGGAAGACCTGACCTTTAAAGAACACAATAAAGTAGCCGTCACAACTGCAAGAAAAATGACAGGTTGGATAACAAGAACTTTTCATACTAGAGATGCTATACCGATGATGATACTTTTCAAAACGCTTGTGCTCTCTAGAGTGGAGTACTGCTGCACAATGACAGCACCTTTCAAAGCTGGAGAAATTACTGAACTGGAGAGCGTGCAGAGATCCTTTACTGCTAGAATCCACTCAGTAAAACATCTAAACTATTGGGACCGACTAAAGAGCCGAAAACTGTACTCCCTTGAGCGCAGGCGGGAGAGGTACATAATAATTTACACGTGGAAAATATTCGAGGGGCTGGTCCCAAACCTGCACACAGAAATAACATCATATGAGACCAGAAGACATGGCAGGATGTGCAGAATACCCCCGTTGAAAAACAGAGGTGCAACTAGTACTCTGAGAGAGAACTCTATCAACATCAGAGGTCCGAGACTGTTCAACACGCTTCCACTACACATAAGGGACATAACTGGCCGACCCCTCACAGTGTTCAAGAGAGAACTATCAACATCAGAGGCCCGAGACTGTTCAACACGCTTCCACTACACATAAGGGGCATAACTGGCCGACCCCTCACAGTGTTCAAGAGAGAACTATCAACATCAGAGGCCCGAGACTGTTCAACACGCTTCCACTACACATAAGGGGCATAACTGGCCGACCCCTCACAGTGTTCAGGAGAGAACTGGATAAGCACCTCCAAAGGATACCTGATCAACCAGGCTGTGACTCGTACGTCAGGCTGCGAGCAGGCGCGTCCAACAGCCTGGTTGATCAGTCCGGCAACCAGGAGGCCTGGTCGACGACCGGGCCGCGGGGACGCTAAGCCCCGGAAGCACCTCAAGGTAACCTCAAGGTAAGGTAGCCGGTAACTAAATAAAGCATGGTCTGCAGAACGCCGAATCCTTATTAACTATATGTACAAGTAAGGTAAACGTTTAACATAATTTTCAAGTAGAATCAGGGCTTATAGAGTAGCATATAGTGGCCTAACACATGACAGAAATAATGCGCCATTCCCAGACATAATGTAAAATCGTAAATTACCAGTAACTGCAGAATACACCTAGAGGGCAAGTTTAACATTACTCTTACAAGTGAGAGTAAGTAGCTGCGGACAGCGTAATACTTAGGGGCCGGCGCTGCACCCCCACTCCGCAAGGCCAGCAGGCCGGACCCCCCCCCCCCCCCGAAGGGCGAGTGCCCGCTGGCCGCGTAAGGAGCATCAGCGTGTAGGGCGTTGACTTCTCATCTGACGTTGGGGGCCGTGCCACCAGGAATGGCGTCGCCGCAAGTTCTGCGTCGCGGGGTATCATGGAGTTCATGGAAGTGAAAAAGTATGTACTTCTATTATGATTAAGGCTTGAGTAATAATACCGGATAGAGTATAGTCAATTCCACAGGTCCAGTGGATGCCGTCTTTCTAGGAGAGGACTAAGGGCGTGCTATCATGCTCACCCTTGGCGGCAGGAACTGAAGTCAAGAAGTGGGTGAGCTACCTTGAACCGACAGCACCGAGGACGTAGACTGCAACGCCCAGGCGGTCAAGCCGAATTGATCTGAACAGATATTAGGGAAAAGAACACTCTAGGGGTAATTTAAGTGATGACAGACGGGTAACACTCCCCAGTCTAGGCCACCGCGGGTAAGGCAGACTGCGACTAACGCAAGCTGTGGGTAAATGCCTATTATTACATACTATTGGTAAGCCCGATGTTAGGCAGGGTACCTAAGCAGGATCCTAGGGAAAAAAAAACAAATTCGTAGGATGAATGGGCAGCGGACCCCTGAATCAGACTGCGTCAGGTGGGAGCAGGCCGTTCCACGCCGCTCTCCTCGTCCCGAGGGTGTGTGTTGACCCCTCCGCGATGATTCTGTGGAGGAATGGGGGGGGGGGGGAGGTGTGTTTTCGGTAGCGTAAGTGAAACCAGGTATGGTGGCCCAAGTAAAACCTGAATCGACAACAAACTTACACTTTTTATCATATAAAGTATTATAGGCATGAATAAAAAAAAACCCGCCGGGAATGAAGGGGGGGGGGGCATGGACGCCCCCCTTGTAGCATGTCCGTGGAAGGAAAATGTAACTGTCATAGTCAACAGCATGTAGTCCAAGGGAAATAGGGGGAGAGGCACTCCAGACCCGACCTGTAACACGTCATTGAGGTAATGAAGTAAAAGGCACCATTAAATTTGTTTGAAGCTGAAAGGGAAGCATTAATTGCCCATGAATACATTATAGTACTCACGGGGGAGAGACCAGAGGGCAGGGTTGCTGTGAATACCTGTGTCTGGAAGGAAGTCCCTCGTACAGTATTTTAAATAACAAATTTGCTATCTTTTTAATCCAGCATAGTTGAGGCAGTTGAAACGGTAAGGAGTGTAATGATGTATAACTTGACTTTAGCAAAGCTTTGATACAGTGCCACATGCACGACTGATTATAAATAGTGATCATGGTATTGTGGGTCATATGAAGTTGTAATAGGGCATGGCTATACCAAAGTGAACAGAGAGTTAGTATAACTGGGGTTAAGTCAGAGTGTGTTAATGTTGTTAGGGGAGTGCCTCAGGCTCTGTCCTGCGACCTCTGACGAATATAATATATATAAATGATTTAGATTCAGGATGGAATAGCAACATTTGCTATTTAATTTTCGATGATACAGAAAAAGGTAGGGAAAATAACATGGTAGAAGATTCACTAACACTTCAAGTTGAGCTAAATAGGATTTGTGATGGCAAAAGCTTGTCAGATGCAGTTTAATGCTGATAAATGTGAAGTTTTGAGGCTAGGTAATGATGAAAAGGATTACAAGTCACAAGCGGATGATGTCAGGATTGTGAAGGGAACTGGGAATTGCAATTAGTAAGATTTTTAAAACCAAAGGAGCAATGCATGCTTGGTCGTATTGAGGCGAATAGGACACTGGGGATTATTAATCAAGCATTAGTAAGAAGACGCCTGGTGTTGTTCTTCCGCTAATCTTGCACTGAATTTGTGCCTTAGTTAGAATAAGCAATTCTGTATTTTTGCGTCATACTATAGTACGTAAATAAATTCCCTTGAACGTGTACAGCGTAGGAAATTAAAAAAGACTTGGGTATATACTGGTTCGATAACAGGGTTGTTAAAATTGTGGACCAATTACCACGAAACGTAGTGGAGGATGGGACCTTCTAATGTTCCAAGCATGGGGTAGACATGTACTATAGAACGTAATTAAATTCACATGAACGTGTAATATACTGCAATTAATGCATGAATATATGAGAACAACCCACACCCCCAAGATGCAAAGGGGGGGGGGGCACCGCATCAAGCTTGATATTACGTCAACGCGGCCTGTCAACCGCATTTTTTAACTGGTCGTTAGTCAGAATAAAATGAGCTGTATAATGTCATACGATTTTTCCGGCGAAGCATGCCCGTGCCACCCCTTGAGTGGCTTAATCCTTAACGACCACCCAACAACCGTACCACTACTCTAACCGCAAATGTGCTGTATAAGAATACCATAAAGACTATCCCCAACAGTCTGTGGATAGAAAAACAAATTAATAATTGATAGAATAAAGCGTCACAGACTGTTACAAGTAAGCGGATTAATGAATATTAATAATTATAAGACATTAACTTAACTAAGTCCTTTTCATCTACGGGCTCACCATAGCCCGCGTTGCTTGGAACTCCTTGTTCCAGGCAGCGAATCTTTAACAACAACAATTAAGTACTTTATAATGACAGTAATAGTAATTCTCATTACCTATTGTATAGATATAAGTATAAAATTAACAAATATAAACTTAGAAAGCCTTCATAATTATAGTTTTTAAATATGTTCCGGAATCCCGGTGACCGATTAATTAAAAGGAAGGCACAATTGTGAAGCAGGATTTAATTACGGTAGTGTAGGCCAAGGTGTGACGACGAAGTAATAACTAAAAGGAAGGCATCAATGTTTAAGGTTTATCGTTAATCAGTAATAACAAATCCAATAAGAACACATCCCAAACTGAGAGAAATAAGCAGCGTAATTATTTAACTATTGTGATTAAAGTTTTAATTAGGTTAGGTAAGGGTAAGAATGATTGGGGTTGTGAGAATACGCAGCATCGCGTAGTATTTACACTCTTGGAAAGCCTCGAGTACCACAGCGGTACAGGATGAGGGAACATAAGAACAAAGGTAACTGCAGAAGGCCTATTGGCCCATACGAGGCAGCTCCTATCTATAACCACCTAATCCCACTCATCATGTTGTTGGTTGATGGAAGTACCATCAACAAACAAAAGAGGTTTCAGATTTCCAGAACAGAATACCTAATTACCTTAGTGATAACAGGGATAATAATATAATCCATGTAACATATAATAGAAGTACAAATAGCGAATGTCCATAATCCTTAAATAATTACTGTATATAAATATGTAGCGTGAATAAGTTATTGAATATGTGAAGAGTAAATTAGTAAGAATTAAATGCCTTAAAGAAGTACAGGATTAAATTTGTAACGTGAGACCCAGCGACCGACAATAAAAAAAAATATACCGCACTTGACTGGCCGATAATTCCTAAGTAAGGAAGAAGCATGCGACTACAAAATTACCTAAAGGGAAGCACTTAAAAAAAATATACAATAATCCGAACACGAAAACAGGAAGAAAACTTCCCAACTTCGAAGAAACAGAAAATAACAGTTGATAAGTAACTGCGTGAATGAAATATTAATTAAGTCAGTGAAGGGAAAAAATAAGAATTAAAAGTGTGTAGACCGCTTGACCTGTAAGTTTTTTAGCTTAAATTCTTAAAGAGTAAGAATAGACTTGCCCATAACTGTAATCCTATTGGGACGTGACAGGATAAGCTCACGCGCCAATGCTACCGAGGACTGAAGAAGGATTAACTTAATTTACCCACTAAATGAACGCACGAGACTGAGAAAATTAAGCAGCTTAAATATTTAACTATTGTGATTAAAGTTTTAGTTAATTTATTGAAGGACGAATAGAAAGGGTGTGGGAGAATACGTAGCATCACATGTTATTTACAAACTTGTAAATCCACGAGGACCACAGCGTTTCAAGAAGAGGGAAGTATCGTCACCAACAAAGAGGTAGCCGAGGTAATACAGAACATAATACCCAAGTACCACCGAGGTAACAGGAATAATAAAGAACCCAGGAACAAATAATAGAAGAGCTAATAACGAAATGACCATAAGCCTTAGTAAATTAAGGTGTATAAATATGTATCTTGAATAAGTAATAAGAGTGTAAAGTGTAAGTTAGTAAGAATTAAATGGGGATAGTCTGTTTAACCTGAAAGATTTAGGCTTTAAAGCTGAAAGAGGAAGAATAATACTTAATCGTAGCTGTAATCCAACGGGAACGTGGCTTGAAAAGCTCACGCGCCCCTCACCCAAGGTCAGAAGAAGGGAGTAACTTAAGTTACCAGTTGTCTAAATGAATACCGCACAAAACCCCAGCCACTGTAAAACTTATATTGAAGAGTAAAACCTTAATCTTAACATTAATTCAAAAGGAAAGACTGCAATATCCTGCCCCGAAGGGATTTAATCGGCTTGAACGATCGTAAGCAGGTATTAACTATATTCAAATATAATCCAACATAATAATCAAATATAATCCAACATAACATAATAATATAAATAGAATACTCCGAAGTAATCAATATAATAACTATATGACCCATATAAAATACATATCAACGTATAAGTACCCGATAAATTGAATATAAGAAAAACAGTTCTTTAAACCATAACTGAGACCTGCTTGTGTCCGGAGAGACACACACAACAAATTAAAAATTGTGGTAACTGAGTCCCATACAGCCCACAAAGAACTGCGTCCATTACAGTCCAAAATTAACTGAGTCGACTACATTGAATTCCATCATATGTTGTCCTCCGTATGCAGGCCGACAAATAAATTGATTTACCTATTGCGATTAAAGTTTTAATTAAGATGCGTTAAGCGTAAGATAAGTATAAGATTGGATTAAAGAATAACCACTTAATGTGTAAACCACAGCTTATAATCTTAATGCTGGAGATTAAAAGCCTAATCTCGTCCGAAGGAACTTAAATCATGACTGTGACATGCATGTGTCCGGACGGCACTGACTCCATAAATATAAGGATGATAATAAATATAAGAAATATAAGGTCCAATACAGCGGTTTCCATCGTAAGTTGCTCTCCGAATGCGTGGTACGTTTATCAGCCTCGTGAATTTGTTGATTGCAGATCAGCTGTAACGGCAGCAGTCGGAGCGTGAATAAAAAAAAAAAATTTTGGGGGGGATGTTAAAGAGATATTTATTTCTGGTGTGGTGAAAATGGGTCCTTGCGTCTGTCCAGGGAGATTTTCGGAGCAGCAAATTATAAAATTGGTTAGAGTCCATTGCAATGATCTCCATCATCTGAAGTCGTTGTTGGTGGGACTTCCTGCTACACCAGCAGTCAAACTGGTACAGCCAGCGGCCAGGGACAATCCACGGCCAGGGGCAAACCAGCAGCCAGTGAGGCTGCATAAAAAAAATTCGGGCTTAACCGGCAGACAATAAGTCTGGCAATCCAGCAGCGAGGCGGCTGCATAATAATTCCGGGCTTAACCGGCAGACATAGGTCTGGCAATCCAGCTGCGAGAGAGGCTGCATAATAATTCCGAGCTTAACCGGCAGACAAAAGGTCTGGCACTCCAGCAGCGAGGGAGGCTGCATTAAATTCCGGGCTTAACCGGCAGACAATAGGTCTGGCAATCCAGCTGCGAGGGCGGCTGCATAATAATTCCGGGCTTAACCGGCAGACATAGGTCTGGCAATCCAGCTGCGAGAGAGGCTGCATAATAATTCCGAGCTTAACCGGCAGACAATAGGTCTGGCACTCCAGCAGCGAAGGAGGCTGCAGAAAATTTCCGGGCTTAACCGGCAGACAATAGGCCTGGCAATCCAGCAGCGAGGTGAGCTGCACAAAAAATCCGGGCTTAACCGTCAGACAATAATTCTGGCAAACCAGCAGCTAGGAGGCTGCATAAAAAATCCTGGCTTAACCGGCAGACAAGGTCTGGCGATCCAACAGCGAGGGAGGCAGCATAAAATTTCCGGGCTAGACCGGAGACAATTGGACTAGCTAGAGCGGCTACACGGCCGCGTGGGGAACAGCGATGGTCACACGCCGACACTTGGGAGGAACCTGGCTGTACATTTAGAACATAAGATACCACTTTACCTTAGAGAAAGTTGAGTAGGGCAGGCCGCCCCTAGCGGAGGTTGAAGTGTCCGCGAAGTTAAACGCAGCCAGGGTGGGGTCAAGGACCGAGGTAGCAGGCGTATTTTTCTTTTGACTTGCGAAGCGGAGCGTGTCAGGAGCAGGAGAGAACGCATGACCGATTGATTGATTGATGAAGATTAAGCCACCCAAAAGGTGGCACGGGCATGAATAGCCCGTAAGTGGTGGCCCTTTTGAGCCATTACCAGTATCAAGAGCTGATACTGGAGATCTGTGGAGGTGCGAATGCACCCTGCGTGACAGGAGATGTCTCCCTTGTGAATGTGTTAAGATGAAGATGAAGCCACCCAAAAGGTGGCACGGGCATGAATAGCTCGTAAGTGGTGGCCCTTTTGAGCCATCACCAGTATCAATAGATGATACTGGAGATCTGTGGAGGTGTAACTGCACTCTGCGTGACGGGAGATGTCTCCCATGAATGTGTCCAAGATGAAGATTAAGCCATCCAAAAGGTGGCACGGGCATGAATAGCCCGTAAGTGGTGGCCCTTTTGAGCCATTACCAGTATAATAGCTGATTCTGGAGATCTGTGGAGGTGCAACTGCACCCTGCGTGACGGGAGATGTCTCCCGTGATGTGTGTGACGCATGACCTCTCCTCTCCCCTTTATATAGGCCCCCATGGTGCTGTGCACGCTGCGCCGCGGAACACACTGTGCAACTGTCTTTCTCCTCCATCAGAAATTCTTCCGCATTCCTGCATAATGCAGTGGTCATTTCTAGTTTGATTAAGTCGTACTCTTGGAATATCAAAACTGAATTTATTTCTGGTGTGGTGCTCATGGGCTCTGTTACAACCTTCAATGAAGCTTTTGAGGTCAGGATTGGCATTACAGTTCAGCGTTTTATATATGTATAATACACATGAGAGAATGTGCAGTGACTTAATATCTAACATATTCAGAGATTTGCGTAGGGGTACCGAGTGATGTCTGGGGCTAGAGTTGGATATTGTTCTAATGGCAGCTTCGTGTTGAGTAATTAGAGGACGTAAATGATTTTGGGTAGTAGAACCCCAAGCACAAATACCATAGTTGAGATATGGATAGATGAGGGAGTAATAGAGCGTCACCAGGGCATGGTGGGGGTACATAATATCTGATCTTAGAAAGAATGCCAACAGTTTTTGAAACTGTGGCATTTAGAGCAAGGGGGTCAGGACTGGAGTAAATGAAGGTTGTGTCGTCAGCAAATAGAATTGATTTGAGGTGTTGGGAGGCATTTGGAAGGTCATTAATGTAGATGAGAAAGAGGAGAGGGCCAAGTATGCTGCCCTGAGGAACACCAATGTTGATTATCTCATTAACGTCAGTGGAATTAGTAGGCTTTAAGGTACAAAGACTGGGGATAGTTACCTGTAAGATAGTCCTTAATATCAGTACTGGAAGATGGAATATCATTTGCAAGGGATGTCCCAATGGAAGAGAAGAACCTATTGAACTCAATAGCAGAATCAGAGGCTGAAAGCTGACCATCGTTATTGGACAGGAGTGTTGGTTTGTTATTTAAAATCTTCTTAGATCCCAATATTTGTGAAATTGTGCTCCAAATTTTTTTAATGTTGCTTTTTATTTGGGAAAATTTATCTTCGTAGTACTTAGTTTTGGCTCGTCTAATTATTTTAGATAGCAATAACGAGTAATTCTTTGAGAATTCTCTGGAGATGGTTCCTAACCTATACTTCTTCTCAAGGTCATGTTTTTTATTAATGGATTTAAGTATTCCCTTTGTAAGCCAAGGATTGATAAGCCTTTTGGTTGTGACTTGTTTCGTAAGCATAGGACAGTGGGTGTTATAAAGGTTGAGAGTTTTTTTAAGAAAAGATTGCACTGCTAGGTTGATGTCCACTATGTTACCTAACTCGAACTCCCAGTTGACATTATCAGCAGCAGTTATTAAATTGTCTATAGCAGTTTCATTGTGCAGCCTAAAGCTTATCTCTCTTGTCTCTAGAGGCGGTTTGTTAATGTTTGTTAAGAGAAATGTGGGGTAATGGTCTGTAGTGCTATCGGTGATTATACCTGAAGTAAGCGGAGAGGTTATGTTGGTCTAGATGTGATCTAGAGTCGTGGCAGTACTATCAGTGATTCTAGTAGGTCTAGTGATTAAGGGTATGAGGAAGCAGGAATTCATACAGTTGAGGAAGCTAACAGCAGTAGGGTGTTCAGGCTCGCAGAAGTCAATATTGAAGTCCCCTGCGATAATTAGATGGTTTTTGTTCAGTCTGTTATATAGTATTAGATTTCTAAGGTTTGAGTTGAATTCAGACAAATCAGTGTTAGGAATTCTATAGACTGCACCCACAGACAGGACAGACTCGGCACCCTTGACTCTGAAACTGGCGAAGATATACTCCCCACAGCAGTCTCTAGTTCTAATTATTTTTAAACATGTTAGTTCTTGGTGGTAGTAAAGAGCAGTATCACCACCTCTCTGATTTTGACGACACTTGTGAATTGCCGAGTAGTTAGGCAAGTTAAAGAGATGAGTAGTATCCTCTTTCAACCACGTTTCAGTAAGTATAATAAAAGAGCTTTAGTCATTTAAGTTTTTGATGCCCGAAACGCTTTGCGTAATAGTGGCTTTAGGCATTGTATGTACTAGCTCTATCTATAAATCCACCACTCTTTGTAAAATCTCTTGTATGTATGTACCTTACCTAAATAAACATTTGATTTGAAGAGAATTTGTTGTCAATAGTTTCAATCAAGGCACTAACATCATCGAAGTGTTTACCTAGGGATCTAACGTTCAAGTTGATTACAGACATATTGTGATTATGTGTTTATACATTGTTTACATCATGTGCTGTAAAATATCTGCAATTTTGATCATTAAAGTGATGATTGTCATAGATAGTGGATAAGAGGTTTAGTTCTGGGTCTATACTTGTCTGCATAAAAAGGCTGGTTGTTGGAAAACAAGGCAAGAATGGCAATTACAAAATAGAATTTTGATATAGAAGGGGTAAAATATATAAACAAGACTATACAATACAAAAACAAAATGAACAAAAAAAGAAAAATGAGGTAGATTGCTTACAAGTACTCTCAGGTACACTGTAAGTAACAATTAGCAATTTGAGACACAGGCAAAGCCAGGGGTACAATGGAGTAAGGGAGTATGGCGAGGCTAGGCAACCTAGGTAATAAATAAAATCAAAGAAAAAAGTTGAATAATAAACATAGGCAAATTAAAGCTAATGATTATTAACTATAAATAGTTCAGTTATGACTGTATAATTAATAAGACCTAAAGAAATATTAATGACCTCAATTAATTAAGTTCAGTAAATGACTAGTAAAGAGTAAATTAAAAATTTATTTAAAAAGTGAAACAATGAGACTTAGGATACCTAGCCTGCACTAGGTGACAAGGGGGTTAATTATGTTGACTCATTGAGAGTGATAATAAGGTGAGACAAACCACATTGGGAGAGGAAAGTGTTGAGGTTTTCTTCATTAGCAATTGTAAACATTTTACCCCCTGCAGTCTTTCTCACTTTAATCAAGCCATCTCTAACGAAGCACTGATGAATCGCATCTGGGTTTTGATGACGGATTTGTCGCAGGTGGTAGAGGAGTTGCTGTCTGTTCCTAGTCAAGCACTCGTTGATGTATATTCCCTTCCGTTGGGATGCAGCTGTCCGGACAAGATAAGATTTCATGGACTGGGAAGTTAGCTTCAGGCGAATTTTCCGCTGGTTTTGTCCTGATGGATTGCCCTATTATTATTAGATATTAAAAAACGGCGGGAATGCTTCAGTAATGATTTTACTTACATCAACCCACTTACGTTCTAGGGGGTTCCCTTGATCTTACATTAATCTCAACAGTACTCAAGCTACATACAGATTCGAGAACTGCCATTGAAACCTTGCAACAATAACACATATGTGATAACATACATCTGATCACAAATGTCATATCATATCTTACCTTGAGGTTACCTTGAGGTGCTTCCGGGGCTTAGCGTCCCCGCGGCCCGGTCGTCGACCAGGCCTCCTGGTGGCCGGACTGATCAACCAGGCTGTTGGACGCGGCTGCTCGCAGCCTGACGTATGAGTCACAGCCTGGTTGATCAGGTATCCTTTGGAGGTGCTTATCCAGTTCTCTCTTGAACACTGTGAGGGGTCGGCCAGTTATGTCCCTTATGTGTAGTGGAAGGGTTGTAGTTGCATCATTAATGCAAACACTGAAACAATAAGGCCGTCGGGTATTTATCAACTGGGTGCCAAGTCATGTGGGAATAATAGGAAATGACATTACAGACGAAGCTGCAAAACTTACAACTAAGAGAAGAAATGTAGACATTTACATACCACAGAGTCTATCACAGATTAAGAAAGTAATTGGAAACAGAGCAATGCAAAAGATGTACAGTGACCACAACACAGCAGTTGCAACATCAGGATCTGTGGGTTGGTACAAGAATTCAACCAACTACGAACCACTTAGTTTGATGAAAGGGAGCAGTAGAGCAACAGAAGTGCACTTACATCGCATCAGGCTTGGATACCCATGTACATGGGAAATAGGCTTACAGGTTCCGGAAGATGAGAGGAAATGTCAACACTGGAGAAATGCCCGACAGACCACTGGAACATTATCTAACACAGTGCACAGTTACAAACCCATTAAGATTTCAACTTAGATTCAACAGAGCAGAAGAAGTTGTTAAACACATATGGCAAAATCTTACTGAAGCGACCATACGAGTCATAAATACTCATACTCCGCCCAAATAAAACAGAAACAAGCAACACTTAGTGGGCCAGCCAGAGGCTTAGGGCCCGCGCAGGAATATCCCTGCAAAAAAAAAAAAAAACTGGTCAAATGTATAAAACTGTTGAGCCTCAACAGCTTTACGTTTGGTATTTCTGATTAGCCCAAAGGCTATAAAATGGAAAAGTAACTGAAAAGCCTGACGTGTCTAAACAATCCTAAGCCTAATATACAATGTCTTAGGCCTAATATAATTCATATATGTACTATACTACGCCGATGAATGTTTCAGTTTTTCCGTGACCTCTACGGGAGCCGGTCGGCCGAGCGGACAGCACACTGGACTTGTGATCCTGTGGTCCCGGGTTCGATCCCGGGCGCCGGCGAGAAACAATGAGTAGAGTTTTTTTCATCCTATACCCCTGTTACCTAGCAGTAAAATAGGTACCTGGGTGTTAGTCAGCTGTCACGGGCTGCTTCCTGGGGGTGGAGGCCTGATTGAGGACCGGGCCGCGGGAACACTAAAGCCCCGAAATCATCTCAAGATAACCTCAAGAAGATAGCAAAAATAGTTAAAAAAGGTGAACATAATTGTTTGGTTCAATAGTCCATTTGTAAGTTCGACAAAGTATTAACTTTTTAGGAGGATGAGTTGTTGAAAATAACATTAAAGCGTCTTCATATAACGTCGGCTCATATAGCAGAGCTATGTCAATTTAACCTCTTGTTCAGTGGTGCAATGTCTATTTCCGACAAGAACGTAATCTATAGTCAGGATGTCATTCATCTGTTATCAGATACTCGTGTCTTATCTTTTTACCACAAAAGGCATGCGCATCAAACACGAGGGAAGGGATTTTTTTATTAACAAGCTTAGGTACGCACAATGTGCTGCTACACTATTCTTTTATTTATTTGATTTATTTATATATATATATACAAGAAGGTACATTGGGTTTATGAGAGTACATAGCATTGATGTTTTTACATTCTTGTAAAGCCACCAACACGCATAGCTTTTCGGGCAGGTCATGAATCTAACGTAATTTTAAGTTGGTCATTTCTAACAAAATAGAAAAATGTTAACATGTACATTGTACGAAAGTTTCAAGAAGATAAGTAGGTATATTATAGTAAAATTTGAGGATTATCAATAGGTACATTGTAGCATAATTTGAGGATTATTTCTAGGTATTGTCACGTGGGGGTGGGCGGTCCGGGGCTCTGCCAACACTCGGCTGCTAGGGGCTCAAAGGGCCCAAATACTCAGCCCCTCCGACTCCCTGGATTCACCGGAGTCTCCTTGGTCACACAAGATAGGACCAACAATGCCCACCTCCGCAGGTCTTTGCTTCCACCACAAAGGGGTGCCACTGATTCACCCTGGAAGCCCTTCAGTCAGACACGGGGAAACTGCTGTTAACAGTTCCGGCCTAGACCCGTGGGGGAGTGAAGGAAGACTCAGGCTTACCTATAACCATAACCTCCCTGAGTCTTGCCTGCCAGACAAAAAAAGGGTTGCAGGAACTCCTTTCCCGCCTGTCTTCTCTATCTTCCTCTTAGCAAGGTCGCCAGCTGGGTTATTGTATCTGCATCCCAGCAATGCAGTTCAGTGGGTGTATTATATATTATTTGTAGCCAGAAGTGTATGCTCATAGAGAAATATCATAAATGGAGGCGCACTCAAACACAGTAATAAAATGTGTGGATTTACTGACGCAAATTACATGAACACACACACACAATCACAAGTAATACATGAATATGGAATATGGATGATGAGTCTGGAGATCGTCAGCCTCTTCTTCCACGACCATCCAACGCTCCTTCTACTGGGCAGGAAGACAGGAGTCTCACACTCTCACAGGAGGGCCTCTTCACCACGTCGGCACCTCTTCTTCACTGTCCTGCCATCCATACACAATGTCCTCTCTGACAGTCCTGGACACAAGCTGCCTTGCAGCCTACTCTACTATTAAAGTAATAAAGTCTTGCTGCCACATACACGAGTAAATATTGTGGCCTAACTAGCCTACTCATACAAGGGGTAATGGGAGGGAAAATGATCTACCTTACACTCCTGGCTCACGACGCCTGTCCCCTCGATGGTGTGAGGTTCCCACGCTTCCTTGGGTCGATCCTCGACGATCCAGGGCGTTCCACAGGTCCTCAGGTGTCGTGAAGCCTTCGCGTCGTCGCCGTTCCAATCCCTGAGATTCAGCTGCCCCAATCCTGGTTCATCGATGGGCGCTGAGCTAATCACTATCTTTCCCCACACTCGCCTCTCCCACAGGGCGTCGCTCCTTGTCCTAGGCACGGTGTCGTCCTTCCAAGATTCTCAGTGGATGTGACCCCAGTCACAGCTAGCTTGCTCGCCCACCTTCCAGACCTCAACGTCCAGCCAGCGGCGCCGCCCAGCGTCGTCGCCGACTATTTTCCAAGTTTGGGCACTTCTCTGCTCACTGAACTTGGTTCCTCTTTGGCTTCCCAGAAGCGCAGGGTCTCCAATAACTATGGTGAGCAACGAAGGCCAGCTCAATCCACTGAAAAAGGCTTGCAGAGCCTCCAATCCTCGAGAGCAGACCGAGGCGCGTCCTGTCGCTTCCACGGTCAGTACAACTCTGACGTTGGCGCCGCCCGGGGCACTCGGTGACGTCATGGCGGGCCCTGATTTGTCGCCCGCGACCTACGTCGGCCAATCCGCGATTGGCATAGTGTCCCTTCCACAAGGTCATATCTGCCGTAGGGGATACTGTTTCATTTTATATCAGGGCGCCAACTTTCCTTTATTTACAACATATAATATAACCTCATTCCATTAAATGGCAGCCGGTCTGGTCGCCACATATATCATTAGACTCCCTGAACCTCAGAGAATCAGTAGGGAGAGCTGATATGACTCTTTATGCCGGCAAACGAAAGAAATAGGAGAGGGCACCGTAACAGTATACTGTAGTAAAATATGCGTTCAATATAACAATCATGATATAAGATAATGGCAGTGATTACAACTGTAAAGTTATATGTCTTAAGCACATATTTTGGGGTAGCACACGATACAGTGCGAGTGTGAAGCACTAGGTAGAAAACTATGAGGATGAAATTAGGTAAATTATTATTATTATTATTATTTTGGTGTTACTTTTGAATGAGGGATAGGTTGAATAGCTTTTTAATTAGTTAGGACGTGAGTTCCATAGACTAGATCCCTTTATTTGCATAGAGTGTTTACACAGATTTAGTTTGACTCTTGGGGGATATCAAAGAGATATATATTTCTAGTGTGGTGATTTTGGGTTCTATTACATCTATCAAAGTTTAAGATCAGGGTTTACATCTAGGAACAAGGATTTGTAAATGTAAATGGCACAAGGGTATGTGTGGAGTGAGTTTATGTTTAGAATTCGTAGTCCTAAGGTTCCGGGTTCGATCTCCGGTGGAGGCGGAAACAAATGGGCAGAGTTTCTTTCACCCTGATGCACCTGTTCACCTAACAGTAACTATGCACCTGGGAGTTAGACAAAAAATTCAAATTCAAAATATAAATGTTTATTCAGGTAAAATACACACATACAAGGCGTGATACAAATATTGATGGATTTATGGATAGTACATACAATGCCTAAAGCCACTATTACGCAAAGCGTTTCGGGCAGGAAAACACTAAACACTAAAACTTAATACTAATTGAGATTAAAGTATACAATGTGTTGAGAAAATATAAAAATAAAAAAGGGGGGAACATGGCAGAAAAACAGCAAAAATACAATTTGGTCAACAAACAGCATTGTTTAAAAATAACAGACATGGGTTGACATTATAGGGTTATAGGTAGGTTACAGGGAGTTAATTAATTAGGTGGTACTTAGTTTTTATCTTAAACTGGTTGAGAGAGGTACAGTCTTTAACATGATTGGGAAGGTCATTCCACATTCTGGGTCCCTTGATTTGTAGAGCATTTCTAGTTTGGTTAAGTCGTACTCTTGGAATATCAAAAAGGTATTTGTTTCTGGTGAGGTGCTCATGGGTTCTGTTACAACCTTCAATGAAGCTTTTAAGGTCAGGATTGGCATTACAGTTCAGCGTTTTATATATATATATATATATATATATATATATATATATATATATATATATATATATATATATATATATATATATATATATATATATATAATGTCGTACCTAGTAGCCAGAACTCACTTCTCAGCCTACTATTCAAGGCCCGATTTGCCTAATAAGCCAAGTTTTCCTGAATTAATATATTTACTATAATTTTGTTCTTATGAAATGATAAAGCTGCCCTTTTCTCTATGTATGAGGTCAATTTTTTGTTATTGGAGTTAAAATTAACGTAGATATATGACCGAACCTAACCAACCCTACCTAACCTAACCTAACCTATATTTATAGGTAAGGTTAGGTTAGGTAGCCAAAAAAAGCTAGGTTAGGTTAGGTTAGGTAGGTTAGGTAGACGAAAAAACATTAATTCATGAAAACTTGGCTTATTAGGCAAATCGGGCCTTGAATAGTAGGCTGAGAAGTGAGTTCTGGCTATTAGGTACGACATATATATATATATATATATATATATATATATATATATATATATATATATATATATATATATATATATATATATGTCGTACCTAGTAGCCAGAACGCACTTCTCAGCCTACTATGCAAGGCCCGATTTGCCTAATAAGCCAAGTTTTCATGAATTAATTTTTTTTCAGCTACCTAACCTACCTAACCTAACCTAACCTAACTTTTTCGGCTACCTAACGTAACCTAACATATAAAGATAGGTTAGGTAGGCTTGGTTAGGTTCGGTCATATATCTACGTTAATTTTAACTCCAATAACAAAAAATTGACCTCATACATAATGAAATGGGTAGCTTTATCATTTCATTAGAAAAAAATGATAGAAAATATATTAATTCATGAAAACTTGGCTTATTAGGCAAATCGGGCCTTGCATACTAGGCTGAGAAGTGCGTTCTGGCTACTAGGTACGACATATATACATATATATATATATATATATATATATATATATATATATATATATATATATATATATATATATATATATATATATATATATATATATATATATATATATATATATTTTATTAAATATGACCGAAAAAGTAAGATTAATAATTCTAACACGAATTTTCTCAATCTTTCGTACATTTATTTTCACTGTTGGAGGTAAATCAAAAATCAATTCTCCAAAATTCATTTTTATTTCTAGTCTGACGCGACACGAGCGCGTTTCGTAAAACTTATTACATTTTCAAAGACTTTAGTTTACAAATACACAACTGAACAGAACTTACACATCTCCTGGTTTCGTTTATATCTACATTTGAGTGAGGTGGATGGGGTGAGGTGGCATTAATAGGGTATTAATTTCATCAACACAAGACAGAACAAGAGGTGGCATTAATAGGGTATTAATTTCATCAACACAAGACAGAACACGAAACAATGGGTATTGAAATGGAAGTGATTGTAGAAAGCTTATTGGTCCATATTTCTTGATGCTTCTATATTGGAGCAGTGTCTTGAGGTGGGTAGAATGTAGTTGTGCATTAATTGGCTGTTGATTGCTGGTGTTGACTTCTTAATGTGTAGTGCCTCGCAAACGTCAAGCCGCCTGCTATCGCTGTATCTATCGATGATTTCTGTGTTGTTTACTAGGATTTCTCTGGCGATGGTTTGGTTGTGGGAAGAGATTATATGTTCCTTAATGGAGCCCTGTTGTTTATGCATCGTTAAACGCCTAGAAAGAGATGTTGTTGTCTTGCCTATATACTGGGTTTTTTGGAGCTTACAGTCCCCAAGTGGGCATTTGAAGGCATAGACGACGTTGGTCTCTTTTAAAGCGTTCTGCTTTGTGTCTGGAGAGTTTCTCATGAGTAGGCTGGCCGTTTTTCTGGTTTTATAGTAAATCGTCAGTTGTATCCTCTGATTTTTGTCTGTAGGGATAACGTTTCTATTAACAACTATCGGGGAGCCAGTCGGCCGAGCGGACAGCACGCTGGACTTGTGATCCTGTGGTCCTGGGTTCGATCCCAGGCGCCGGCGAGAAACAATGGGCAGAGTTTCTTTCACCCTATGCCCCTGTTACCTAGCAGTAAAATAGGTACCTGGGTGTTAGTCAGCTGTCACGGGCTGCTTCCTGGGGGTGGAGGCCTGGTCGAGGACCGGGCCGCGGGGACACTAAAAAAAAATCCCCGAAATCATCTCAAGATAACCTCAAGATAACAATATCTTTCAGGACCCTTTCCTCTGTTTTATGAGCTGTGGAAAAGAAGTTCCTGTAAAATAGTCTAATAGGGGGTATAGGTGTTGTGTTAGTTGTCTCTTCAGAGGTTGCATGGCGTTTCACTTTCCTTCTTATGATGTCTTCGACGAAACCATTGGAGAAGCCGTTGTTGACTAGGACCTGCCTTACCCTACAGAGTTCTTCGTCGACTTGCTTCCATTCTGAGCTGTGGCTTAGAGCACGGTCGACATATGCGTTAACAACACTCCTCTTGTACCTGTCTGGGCAGTCGCTGTTGGCATTTAGGCACATTCCTATGTTCGTTTCCTTAGTGTAGACTGCAGTGTGGAAACCTCCGCTCTTTTCCATGACTGTTACATCTAGAAAGGGCAGCTTCCCATCCTTTTCCATCTCGTAAGTGAAACGCAGCACGGAACTCTGCTCAAATGCCTCCTTCAGCTCCTGCAAATGTCTGACATCAGGTACCTGTGTAAAAATGTCGTCAACATACCTGCAGTATATGGCCGGTTTCAAGTTCATGTCGACTAAGACTTTTTGCTCGATGGTACCCATGTAGAAGTTCGCAAACAGGACACCTAGGGGAGAACCCATGGTGACCCCATCTACTTGCTTATACATGTGCCCATCCGGGCTCAAGAAGGGTGCCTCTTTAGTACAAGCTTGGAGTAGTTTCCTTAGGATATTTTCGGGTATGTCAAGAGGAGTACAGGCTGGATCACGATACACTCTGTCGGCTATCATCCCGATTGTCTCGTCCACAGGTACGTTGGTAAACAGAGATTCTACGTCCAACGAGGCTCTTATCCCTGTGGCCCGTGTGCCCCGCAGTAAGTCAACAAATTCCTTTGGAGACTTCAGGCTGAAGGCGCAAGGAACATAAGGAGTCAGCAGGCCGTTGAGTCGCTTCGCCAGTCTGTACGTGGGTGTGGGTATCTGGCTAATGATTGGCCGAAGTGGGTTTCCAGGCTTGTGTGTCTTGACATTTCCATACGCATCTTTGGCAGGTGGAGTCCGGATTTCTTGGCGTTCACAGTTTCGATCAGTTTGTTGACTTTTGCTTTCAGTTCGGCTGTAGTGTCCTTCGTTACCCTTTGGAACTTAGTTTGGTCAGAGAGTATGAGGTTCATACTCTCCTCATACTACCCTCAGAGAGTATGAGGTGAGGTTAATGCCACCTTACCCCATCCACCTCACTCAAATGTAGATATAAACGAAACCAGGAGATGTGTAAGTTCTATTCAGTTGTGTATTTGTAAACTAAAGTCTTTGAAAATGTAATAAGTTTTACGAAACGCGCTCGTGTCGCGTCAGACTAGAAATAAAAATGAATTTTGGAGAATTGATTTTTTATTTACCTCCAACAGTGAAAAGAAATGTACGAAAGATTGAGAAAATTCGTGTTGGAATTATTAATCTTACTTTTTCGGTCATATTTAATAATATATGTCTACAGGAAAGACTGCTACCAAAATATACTAATATATATATATATATATATATATATATATATATATATATATATATATATATATATATATATATATATATATATATATATATATATATATATATATATATATATATATATATATAATACACATGAGAGGATGTGCAGTGACTTAATATCTAACATATTTTGAGATTTGAGTAGGGGTACCGAGTGATGTCTGGGTCCAGAGTTGGATATTGTCGTAATACCAGCTTTGTGTTGAGTAATTAGAGGACGGAAATGATTTTGGGTAGTAGAACCCTAAGCACAAATACCATAGTTGAGATAAGGATAGATGAGGCAGTAATAGAGCGTCACCAGGGCAGGGCGAGGTACATAATATCTGATCTTAGAAAGAATGCTAACAATTTTTTAAACTTTTTTTGATATATTTAGAATGTGTCCCTGGAAATTCAGCTTGTGGCCAATGAGAACGCCAAGGCATTTGCCATCTACATTGTTACAAATTTGGTATTGTTTATCCTGAGATTTATTTGATTTGAGGATTTATTGCCAAACAAAATATAGAAAGTTTTGTCAATGTTGAGGGTGAGTTTGTTGGCAGTTAGCCAAAGATGGACTTTATTTAGCTCAGTATTCATTGACATTTAGAGCAAGGGGGTCAGGACTGGAGTAAATGAAGGTTGTGTCGTCAGCAAATAGAATTGGTTTGAGGTGTTGGGAGGCATTTGGAAGGTCATTAATGTAGATGAGAAAGAGGAGAGGGCCAAGAATGCTGCCCTGAGGAACACCAATGTTGATGGGTAGGGTGGGAGAAATTGAATTATTCACAGACATACTGGAGCCTGTCAGTAAGATAAGATTTGAGGTATTGCAGGGAGTAACCTCTGACTCCATAATGATGTAATTTAAGAAGAAGGTTTTGGTGGTTGACAGTGTCAAAAGCCTTACGCAAGTCCACAAATAACCCAACAGGGAACTCATTTTTATCAAGAGCTGCATGTATACTAATCTAGTATTAATCATACTAATAAGTGCATCGTTAGTGCTTTTTTTGGGTCTGAAGCCATATTGACAAGAGCTAAGTATATTGTGTTTGGCTAGATAAGAGTAAAGCTGCTTGTAGATTAGTTTTTCAAATATTTTTGACAAGTTTGGCAGGATTGATATAGGTCTGTAGTTGTTAACATCTGTGAGATCACCACATTTGTGGACAGGGGTTACTCTCGCTTTTTTTTAGAATATCTGGAAAGGTTTGGAGTTCAAGTGACTTAATTGTTAAAGAGCAATGCAATAGCAGGAGCTAAAGATCTGGAGGCTTTTTTGTAAATTAAAGTTGGTATCTCCTCAAGGGCACTAGACTTGGTGAATACAGTATCGATGTGTTCAGTTGTTACTTTGTGATGTAAATCTGAGAACCTTTTTTGGGGGGATGCAACGTTCCAGCTAAGGACAGATAACTTAGTTATTTGTGCATTTACAATAAGCATTATATAGATTGTTATTATTAGTCCACTTAATATATATTATCTATTTCAATACGATATAAGTCCAGGAACACTTCTTAGTTTATTACCAATGTCACATATTTGCCTCCAATTGTCTCGTACAATTTGTCTGTCATTTCCAGCTCTAGAGTCGTTTTGAACATACCTTAGCACAACTTTGGCAGTTAACCTGCGTGGAAGGGCTCCACTACACAAGGTTTCAAGATCACTAGAAGTTTCCCCTGATGGGCAGGCAAACGGCGTGAGGCTGGATAGGCCGTTGGAGGACGGTACGGTACCTCAAATGCCTGGGCAGAGGTCGCATAGGTAAATGAAGGGATAGGGGGGGGGTGCCTTACCAACTCTGACCCATTAACATCAATGGAGTTAGCGGGAGTTAGGTACAGAGACTCTAGATAGTTACCTGTAAGGTAGTCCTTAACATTATTTTGGGAGGATGGAATATCATTAGCAAGGGATGTCCCAATGGATGAGAACTCATTGAATTCAATAGCAGTATCAGAGGCTGAAAGCAAACCGTCGTTCTTGGATAGGACTATTGGTTTTTTATTTAAATCTTTTTTGATACCAATATTTGGGAAATAGTGCTCCATGTTTTCTTAATGTTGTTCTTAATTAGATTACATTTATTTTCGTAGTATTTTATTTTGACTCTCCTAATTATTTTAGATAGCATTGATGAGTAAGTCTTTGAAAATTTTTTGGAGACGACTCCTAACATATACTTCTTCTCCAGATCATGTTTTTTATTAATAGATTTAAGTATATCCTTTGTAAGTCATGGATTGTTTAACCTTTCAGATGTGACTTGTTTTGTTAGCATTGGACAGTGGGTGTTATAGAGGCTCAAGGTTTTCTGAAGAAATGTTTGCTAGGTTGATGTTTACTATGTTACCTAATTCAGCCTCCCAGTTGATATTAGCAACAGCAGCAATAAAGTTGCTTATAGAAATTTCATTGTGCAGCCTAAAGCTTATCTTCATTGAATCTAGAGGTGGTTTATTAATGTTGGTTAGGAGAAATGGGCTGTAATGGTCTGTGGTCCTATCAGTGATTATCCCTGAAGTAGGTGCAGAGGTTATGTTAGTCCAGATGTGGTCAAGAGCAGAGGCAGTCGTATCAATGATTCTAGTAGGTCTAGTGATTAAGGGTATGAGGAAGCAGGAATTCATACAGTTGAGGAAACTAGCAGCATGAGGGTTATCAGGCTCATAGAGGTCAATATTAAAATTCCCAGAAATTATCAGTTGGTTTTTGCTAAGTCTGTTAGCTAGTATTAGATTTCTAAGGTTAGAGTTGAATTCAGACACATCAGTTATAGTAATTCTGAAGACTGCTCCCACAGTCAGGACAGCCTCGGCACCCTTCACTCTGAAACGGGAAAACATATACTCTCCACAGGAGTCTCTAGTTCTAATTACTTTTAAGCATGTCAGTTCTTGGTGGTAGTAAAGAGCAGTACACATTTGCAGATGAAGGTAGTATCGTCAGCAAATAGTATGTGTTTGAGAATGTTAGAGACATTAGGCAGATCCGTCAGATGTTGTGTCCATCATACACTCACTAAAAACCAAAGCTGGAAACATCAGTGAAATCCCATCCATTGTATACAAGAGCGCCTCCCATGCCCTTGCACCACCTATAGCTCTGCTGTTCAACAAATCCCTTGAGTGTCATACCTTCCCTGATATCCTTAAAAACGCAAGAGTAACGCCAGTTCATAAAGGAGGTAATCCGTCAGACATAAACAACTACAGACCAATATCGAACCTACCCATACTATCAAAAATATTTGAAAAAATTATCTACAAACAGCTCTACTCCTATCTCGTAAAATTCGACATTCTTAGCCCCTGTCAGTTTGGCTTCCGCTCTCAAAAGAGTACCAACGATGCAATTATTAGTCTCCTTGATATAATTTACTCTGCCCTTGACAAAAATGAGTTTCCAATTGGACTCTTCATTGACCTGAGAAAGGCCTTTGATACTGTTAATCACGATTACCTCTTATGTAAACTCCATCATTATGGAATCCGAGGCCATGCACTGGATTATATCCAATCCTATCTTAGTGATAGACACCAATGTGTAGCCATCAATAATATAATCTCTCCCATTCTACCAATAACCGTTGGAGTGCCTCAGGGCAGCATCTTGGGACCCCTACTATTTCTTATATACATTAATGATCTGCCTAATGTCTCTAACATTCTGAAACCTATTTTGTTTGCTGATGATACTACCCTCATTTACTCCAACCCCAACCCACATACACTAAATGATGTTGTTAATAATGAACTAAAAAAAGTCCACTTATGGATGTCAACCAACAAACTAACACTTAACATAGAAAAGACCTACTACATCCTATTTGGAAGCAAATCTACAAATGCAATTCAGCTTCAGATTGACAATGTAAACATTAGCAATAAAAATGATGGAAAGTTTCTTGGCATATTCCTAGACAAGAGACTCAACTTCAGTACCCACATACAACACATAACTAAGAAAGTCTCTAAAACAGTTGTATACTCTCCAAAATCAGATATTATGTTCCTAACTCTGCTCTCATCTCTCTATATTATGCACTAATCTATCCCTATCTCAACTATGGTATCTGTGCATGGGGTTCAACCACTGCAAACCACCTCAAGTCCATCATCACCCAGCAAAAATCTGCTATCAGAATAATATCAAATTCTGCTTTCAGACAACACACAGCCCCCTTGTTTAACTCCCTAAACATGCTAAACATAATCTCACTCCACAAATTCTCTTGTGTCAACTACATTTACAAAACCCTGTTCTTAAATGCAAATCCTTGTCTGAAACTCTTCCTGGACAGATGTAATAGGACCCATTATCACCACACCAGAAATAAATATCTCTTCGATATCCCCAGAGTTAAACTTAATTTGTGTAAACACTCTATGCAAATAAAGGGACCCAGTTTATGGAACTCACTCCCTACTGAATTGAAAAGCTGTCCAACTTTTACATCATTCAAAATCAATACTAAAAAGTACCTAATTTCATCTTCATAGTTTTTCTCTTTTTGCCTTAAAATTGCACTGTATCTATTGCTACCCAATCTCCCAACCTTTTTGTTCCCAATTTGAACATCTTTACCATTGAGATCATTGCTGTTTTCTTATATGTGCTGCCAATCTATTGTATGGTGTTTATAAATCTTGTTTATCTGTATCTTTTGCTACCCAGTCTCCCAATCTTTATGTATCCATTCTGAACATCTTTACCATTGTGATCATTGCTGTCTTATATGTGCTGTCAATCTGCTGTATGGTGTCTATTAATCTTGTATAAATTACTAATCAAGCTGTCAATGTAATCAATCAGAGCTTTAATATAACAATGTGCTTTAATATACTTACTTATCTCTCTCATCTCATTTTTCTCTTGTAATGTATCTTTCATTTATCAATTCTGATAGAAATTACCTACTTAAAATTATCTGCTAGATTAAGGACCTGCCCGAAACGCTGTGCGTACTAGTGGCTTTACAGGAATGTAATTACTGTACTATCCAATGTATTCTCACAAACCCAATGTACCTTCTTGTATATATATAAATAAATAAATAAATAAATAAATAAATGTATATAAGAAATAAGAGAGGTCGTAGGATGCTGCCCTGTGGCACTCCTACGGTTAATGGTAGAGTGGGAGAGGTTATATCATTGATTGCTACATATTAAATTTTTAAATTTTGCCCCGAGGGGCGAGTTTATTGGGCAGTGCTACTCATCTTGTGAGTGGACATACCGCCATAGTAGCATGTACAACACTCCCCAATAGGAAGAAAACCCGCTGGGTTGTTGATCCTGTCACTTGTACCCAGACACAGCTGGGACTTGCTTAACTGTCTCAAGTGAACAGCTCCTCAAACAAGAAGATTAACATCTATCAACCCTTAAAAGCTTACGTTATCTTGCGGGTGCAAAATGGGGGAATCTTTTAAGAACAGTATCAATATTTGACAAATAGTGCTTTCCTAACTCAAACAATGTGGGGTTTATTATTCTACACATACTTCTGATTTCTCTCAGGTGTTCACATTCACGTAGATAGTGGTCAAGGCGGTGTCCATCACTCTCACCATAGATTCTACAACTTCGCTGATCAAATGTTGTTTCCATTCCATATCTCCATGGATATTTGTATCCAAGACGGATTCTCGCTATTACTGATTCTCTCCCTCGTCCTCCTCCTCTTCGGCCATAATGATTGGGATTGCCAGCTGCAACCATGTTGTACCATCGTACAGATTCACTGGTTTGTGCTTCTATCCTCCTTTCCTCAGTTACCTTGTCACGGTGATGTTGCCTGACAATACCTCTAATTTTTAGTAGAGTCTTAGGTATGAAGTATTCAATATGGTCTCCTTCAGCGCCTTCAGCAGCCAGCACATCTGCTCGTTCATTCCCACATATTGGAATTCCCACATATCCCACAATACATGTAACTGTTATAATTTTTTTTTAATAAATTTTGCAAGTATTTACCTACTTAAAATTTTCTTAGATTAAGGACCTGCCTGAAACGCTGCGCGTACTAGTGGCTTTACAAGACTGTAATTACCATATTATGTATCCTCACATTCCCAATGTACCTTCTTGTATATGCATAAATAAATAAATAAATAAATATTCCAACATGGGAGGGGATCCACAGAAACTTGATGACTCTTCCCTGATTGGTAAGTACTCTCACAGCTCTCTTAATTTCAGCGACTATTGCAAGATTTTCTGCCCGATTTTTACTTAGGCTTTGCAGTGCTGCTTTTGAATCGGTGCAAATCACTGCACCATTAGTGTTCCGTTCAAGAAACCTTAACGCCATAACAATGGCAGTTAGCTCTGCTTGCGTTGAAGAGGCATAGTTCTCAATACGTGCTTTTTCTTCATTTCTGCGTTGGAAAGTATTATCCTTGATTACCGTGTATGCTGCACCAGCCCTGCCATTGACAGGATTAGATGACCAGTCAGTGTAGATTTGATTTAGTTCATCTCCGGCTTTATAAATTTCCTCGAGATACTTGTGCCTCATTTCTTGTGGTAACATGTTGGATTTTTTCATTGCCATTTCATTGATGATAATCTTGCATGAGTCATCCTCCCAGGGAGGTAACCTCTCTACAGGCAGGAGCTCACGGGCTTGCTCAAGCAGGTGAAGCTCTTCGAGGTAGCAGACTGATCTGTGATGCCAATTTTTGCTTCTCCTGTTTCCCCCTGAAAGTAGCACAGAGCTCAGTTTTTTCTTAGCAATATCATTGTAATGGGGATCTCTGGCTATCCTAATTGCAAGCTTAGCATTCAGCTCCTTAATTCTGCTTTTAACACTGGGGAGGGACAACTTCTCTCGTAGATTAGACGTTTTGGCAGTTCTTGGAACTCCAAGAATGATTGTCATGGCTTCATTTTGAATGCTTTCAAGCCTTTTCATATCGCTTTGGGAGTAGGTGCACAGAACTGGTGCGGCATAGTCTATGACGGAGCGCACATAGGCTGTGTACATCATTTTAAGCACGGCAATAGAGGCTCCATGTCCATTCCAGGTCATAGCTTTCAGTGCCCTGAGTCGATTTTTGCATGTTCCTATGAGTTGATTGAGCTCCTCTTTCTTCCCCTTGTTAGAGCCGACAGTGACGCCAAGGTACCGATAGTGGTCAACCCATTCAAGTGTTACACCATTAATTTGCAGTTCTTCATTTGCTCTCCGCTTGTGATGGGAGTATGCCTTCGTCTTGTTTGTGGAGAGAGTGAAACCGAGCTCAATACATTTCCTTCCAATGAGTTCAATGGACTGTTCAATTTTTCCCAAGGTGGGAGCTTGTATTAGAACATCATCTGCATATCCCACTTGTTGTGTTCCTTCCGGAAAGTCAATATTTGCAATGGCGTTCATAAGTACATTGAATAGTGCAGGGCTTAAGACTCCGCCTTGGGGGTCCCGAGTTCCATATTCATTGTTCTGGAGACTGCTCCATTGAAGCAAACCTTGGCTTTCCTTCCTGTGAGGTAGTCTTCAACCCATTTCATGAGTCTCCCCTTGACACCCATGCATGCAAGCTCGTCTAGGATCGCAATCCCCTGTGCTTTGTCGAAGTCTCCTTTGATGTCAACAAATACAGAGTACCTAGCCGTGTCATTAGCCAAGTAATTAGCATGCTACATATTGGTGTCTGTCATTAACACAGGATCGGATATAGTTCAGGGCAAGGCCTTGGATTCCATAATGGTGAAGTTTAAGTAAGAGGTAGTTACGGTTAACAGTATCAAAGGACTTTCTCAGGTCAATGAAGAGTCCAATCGGAAACTCATTTTTGTCAAGGGCTGAGTAAATTATATCAAGCAGACTAATAATTGCATCGTTGGTACACTTTTGGGAGCGGAAGCCAAACTGACAGGGACTAAGTATGTTGAAGTTTACGAGGTTGGAGAAGAGCTGTTTATAAATATTTTTTTTTCAAATATTTTTCATAATATAGTTTTTGTAAATATGTGAACTATAGTACAAACATTGACGTTTAGTTCATTTATTATGCACCCCATACCCATCTTGTGGGCGGTAGTGGAAAGGGTTACAGAGGCACATAATGGGCTCAGGGACTGAACCCCACAATTCATTTAGCTAAGCAAGTTACAATCTTGATGAGCTAGTTACAAAATTCAGTATAAGTCGTCACATCAACAATGGGTTCGAGATCGACCACAAGTACAGTTTCTAAATTAAGCAACTGACATATGTGGAGAGTTAGTGTCACAATTGATATGTTTGTCCTGCACACCGCCCCCCATCCAGTGGGCAGCGGTGGATAGGTTACAATCACTCTTAGTTACTACCTACAGTTAGCAAACTGGGGATATTTGGCTAAAATTTCTGGTAGCAGATCATTTTGAATGAAATATTGACACATCGTTGGTACATTGGTTATAGAATATGTATAGGGTACATTTGATTTGATTAGAATTGTCTCTGAATTCGCGTATCTTTTCGCACTCCATCACATAGTGACGGAGCGTGTGCGAATAATTTTGTTGACACAGTTTACATTTGGTCAGGTCTACATCAGCAGATAATGAGAATTCCCAGAGATACTTGTAACCGAGTCTAAGCCGAGCAGTAGTAACATCTAGAAGGGAAGGGAAGGGAATTATCAGAGGAAAGCGCCCAGCCATTACGACTATATAGCACTTGGAAGGGATCAGGATAAGGATTTGGGATGGAACGGAGGAGAAAGGAATGGTTTCCAACCATTTGAGTAACATCTAGAAGTCTGCTGATTTTATTAACAAATGTTTATAGGTACTTTACAGCTTTACTTCATCCATAGTCTGTTGTTTCATCTGAAACAACAGACTATGGTATTAGAATAGAATATTATTTTGCTGAATAATAGAATTTTGCTGTTTTTCTGCCATGTTCCCCCTTTTTTATTTTAATTTTTTCTCAACAGATTTTATACTTTAATCTCCATTAGTATTAAGTTTTAGTCTTTAATGTTTTTCCTGCCTGAAACGCTTTGCGTAATAGTGGCTTTAGGCATTGTATGTACTAGCTCTATCTATAAATCTATCAATTTTTGTATCACCTCTTGTATGTATGTACTTACCTGAATAAACATTTGAATTTTGAATTTGAATAATTGTTTGTTTTTGGTTCCTTATAGGTGGGGAGAATGGCAGTTGGTGGCGGGTCTGGTGAAGGCGGTGGTCAGGGAGACGGAAGTGCCCTGTGGTCTATTGTATGGCTTATTATACTACTACTCGTTGGATTCTGGATATCGGGCTTCTGTTCCTTCCTTTACATATTATTCAACATCTTCACTGCATGCATTGAAGGAATGAATGTTAGTTTTAAATCTTTTATTTTTCAGGGGGGAAAAGAGCCCTGTGTGGCTCCCTAAAGCTATCTCGCTGAAATGGCTCCTAACTACTAGATCGCATCAGCCACGGAGTTCAGTTGAGCCTACCGGTGACCGGAGCCAGAACCTGACCTTCCCCTCAGAGGCGCAGGGGGGGGGGGGCAGGTTCTGGCTGCCTTTCCACGCGACACTGCCACCTCACCGGGAAAGGCACCCACAAAGTCAGCGAAGCAACACAGACCACTGCTGGGTTCTAAAGACCGAATCCTCACCCGCTGAATGAGCATTCGTGTGTTCGTTTGTCCTACCCCTCCCGCTTGTTATGGGGAAAGATGGAAGGTCGGAGCTCACACTGTCCACAGGCTGGACAAGTTAGTTATTTCGCTGATGTAGTGTGCTCAACACGTCTGCTGCAGGACACCCGGATTGACTGTAAGGCATGGCTGGCTGCTTTTCAACCAAGTGCCTTTCTTGGAGTTTGTTGTGTGTGGTCTTTAGTGGTAGTGTTGGTATAGCGTGCGCCTGGCTTTTCTATGTTCTTGGAGCTGTACTTGTTCAGGGTTACCCTCCCTGGGTGCTCCCTATGTTTTTAAATATATATATATATATATATATATATATATATATATATATATATATATATATATATATATATATATATATATATATATATATAAAAGAGTTCTTACATTCTCGTATAGCCACTAGTACACATAGCGTTTCAGGCAGGTCCTTAATCCTAATTTTTTCCCCGGGATACGACCTTCCAAATCGTTTAACAACCCATTCTCCACATTCTGTGGTGAAAAACATTCCCCACAGTTAGGACAGTAAGGAGCAGAAAGGTATTCCATTAAACGTCCAAGAGTTAAGCATGTATGGCCACTACATAACAATGACCTTGGCCAAACTTAGTCAAAGCCATTTCTCCATTATTAATTATGGTGGTAGGAGGAAGGCCAAAGGGATAGATTACCTTTCAGGCTGCTCAGTTTGTTATGCGTAAACCTCTGACCAACGACCCAGCCAGCGGCCTTTTTTGGAAACAGGACAAGTGCAGAAACCACCTTACTGGCAGTGTCCGCGTGCTCATTATCATACCAACGAGAAAATCCACATGAGCCGTGATGAGGATTCGAACCTATGCGCTGGGTATTCCCAGACATACGCTTTAGACGACTAAGCAACGATATAGTAAAAGAATTGCAACCTGAGGTTCTTCTGAACCCACGAGGATTCCCGAGGCTCCCACTGAAGTCGAATCAGGGTTTCACACAATTTCCCCATGCACCTTGGCTTCTGTCATCTAGGAATTCAACCTCTGGCACCCCTCTTTCAATACAGAGAAATCACAGTAACGTGATAAATCAATTATGTGATAAATATTTTTTCTTTGATATATCACGTTACTCTGATTTCTGTGTAGTAGTACCAATATGGCCGGGAACCCAGCAAAACTCGACTGTCTTAAATTTGCTAGAAATAATACAGTCAATGTTGAATTTTAACTACCACAGGATGCATAGGGTTAAATGACTCTAGGGCTGTGAGGGCACTGTGGAAGTCAACCACAACGATAAAGGAACGTTGACGTCGGGAAAGCAGTTGCTGAAGTGCATATAAGATTGCACAAAGTTCAGCTTGAAGATGCTAGTCTCTGGGGGCAGGTAGCACGTGTAGGTTTAGTCAGGAAATACAACGGAGTAGCCTACACTGTCGACAGACTTAGACTCATCTGGGAAGTGCGAGTGCGAGTATAAAGAAAGAGTTCAAGGAATGGCAGCTGTGTAGCCAAGGCTCTGTTAGCTTACTTTTAAATTTTGTGTAACGTCCCCAGTGTCTGGGTGTCTTGCTTGGTTCACCCTTTAGGCCCTGAAAATTCACTTCAGGTTTGGTGTGGTCTGCAGATATTCCCTCCGAACCCATTCTCGCCTTATGCGAGTTGGTTGATTGTTCGTCGTCCGCGCCATGGGGCGACGATCACTTGTTCTTCCTGCACCATATGCTGCCTATTGAGTCAAAGACGTTTACAATCTGTAAAATTTGCACTTTCCAAGTTGCTCCTCTTTCAGACTCCTCCTGATGAGATTCAAACATATAAGGCCACTACCACTTTGAGTTCGTTTTGTTTGCCTTCAGTGGTCTAGGTTGCTTTCCCCAAAGCTGGCCTACCTTGTTTAGAGACACCGCCACATCCCTTCTTCCTTCCACTTCAGACATGAATTCACTCTACCTTTGATCTTCCCTCTCCCCCCGCTTCCAGCCCCGAAACGTTCAAGCGTTTTCGGGTGTGGGCAGTATCTTCGTGTCTTCTCGGCCATCTCCGAGGATGACTCCTTCCAATTTGGGCGTGGAGGGAGATGAACCGGCTTGTCTCGCAAAGGTTTTTTTTTCTTCCAGCAAGCCTCTTCTTCTGAAACCTCTCGCTTGGACTACGCTTATCTATCCTGGGCGGTGGGCGTGGACGCCAGTTCTGTCCCAGAAGCCTTTGTGTTTAGTTATCAGGGGTTGAGAGGATAAAGGATAAAGGACCTTAGGTTTCCCTTGCACCTAAATTGGATCTCTGACACCTAGGAATGAAGGCCTTTTGCTTCACGGGGAGGGGGTTCTCGTAACCCTTTCCCCATCTTAGTGCAGCTCCCCCAGGGTTCGTTTCCATATGCCACTAGGCCCATCGGGACCATCCTTTCGGAGGTTTTCTTCTTCTAGAGTCCCTCCATCGGGAGCTTATGAGGATCTTCTTACATACCTTCTGCATGACTTGGAGTTCATGCAGGTTGGTGTTCAATCCCCAACCGTCCAAGCGGTTAGACACCATTCCTTTCCCCTCGTCTCAAATCCTTATCCTAACCCCTTCCAAGTGCTATATAGTCGTAATGGCTTATTTCCCTCCCTCATGCTCAAGTGGCATAAGGTGGCTACAGTGTTTCAGATGTTTTTGGGTGGCCTTTCTTTTGATCAGCTCAATGACTGCCTGTTTGTTTTTGCTCTTTCCCGGGATGTGGGCTTGGTGCAGTTCTAAACCCTTGAGCCTCTGCTGTCGGTGGTCATTTTCTAGTGGAGGACTTTTGTGCTTGCTCGCAATTTACTTCAGCTGTGTAGTGTCTGGCCCTTGTGGAACTCCATTCTGATTGGCTTCGCAAGATTGTGGCACTAATTGGGCCTAGGTCTGGCGTGCTTGTGTTTTGGTGTCTGCCGTGGTGCCGCCAGTGACTTTGCCCATGTCGTACGCGCCCATACTCTGGGAAGTGGTAGCCACATTCTAGGTTGCCCATCTTGCATGTCAACAGGCTGTGTTGGCCCGGTATTTGGATTCGGCTTGGTCCTAGTCCTCTTATTTGCCTCTCTTCTTTCCTGAGGATCTCACTCGATTCTTGTCTTCAGTGGCCGCCTCTTGTGTGCCAATTTCTGACTTAGTGTTCCTGTGGTTTTCATTCTCATTCCTGGAGGTAGTCTGACGAGGCTGGGGTTTCATCTGCTGTTGGTCAAGGGAGGCCCTCGGTGAAACTTGATTTTGGGTCGTATGGGTCTCCTGTGCCCGGTTTGTCCTCTGCAGGTTGGCACTATATTCGAGTTTCACAGCAGGCTCCTACTCGTCGTGGTTCATGCTGTCCCGTTAATGGGGCGACTATCCCAGTCCCATGATTTGTGGGGTTTTAGGGTCGTTTCGTCTAGTCTGCAGTAGTCATTTTGATGACTCCCTAGGTAATTTTCGACTGGGGTGCTTCCAGCATGGTCGAGAGACTACAACTCGATGGGTATCCCATCTCTTCCAGGTTCTGAAACAGGACTCAGCATAGGTCCAGTTCATCCATGATCTGCTTGGATCAAACCAGTTCATCCTTGATCTGCTAGGATTAAACCAGTTCATCCTTGATCTGCTGGGATTAAACCAGTTCATCCCTTGCCCCACATTATCTATGACCACTTTGGTTCAGGCTCGTCTCATCTTGGATGCAGGTGCCTGGATTCCTTCGTACTTCTGAGATGTATACTGGCACGTCCCTATTCACCCGGGATTCAGGGATTGGTTAGGTTTTTTGTTGGACGTCAAGCCTAATGTTTTCTGGTTCTTCCCTTTAGCTTGAGTCAGCTCCCTGTGTTTTTACCAGGCTGGCTCCAGTTTTGGTCTCTTCTTCATTTGTTGGGGCTTTGTGTTTTGGCCTACCTCAATGCCTGACTGGTGTGGGCCCCCCAGTCAGTACACGTGTCTGTTAGCCAGGGATATAGTTCTTTCTCAACTTGCCAGGTTCAGGTTCTTGGTGAACTGGTGGAAGTCCCAATTGGGACTTACCAACCCACCCATCCCAGATTGAGTGGGCCTCTTGTGCGGCTCTGTCTGCTTCGCTTCCCCTTCCTCTGGTGGCTTTGCCTTGGCTGCAGAATTGCCACCAGCTGGTGTTGAGGCCTTGGGTGACTCAGTGTTTACATGAGCTCTCGTGCAGGAGCCCAATCTTTGTCTGCACCATACCCCGCTGTGCAGGGTATGGTTTCGGAGGCTGTTCTGGATTCTCTGGTTCCACCCCTTTCATCCCCACCGCGAATGTTGGGTTTGGGCCCCGCTTGCCCTTTGCTGGCTTCCTCTTAGTCTTTCGGGGTTTAATTCCCTGGTGGCTTTCTCTTCCCTCGCTCGACATCTTCGTGGACGCCTTGGCTCTGGGTTGGGCCTTCGTGACCGGTGCTCACCCGGTCGACAGAATCGTTCGTCGCTCCCTTCTCACCAGGCCATAATATAGTGCAGCAGTTTATAGAAGTGTGGCATGCCCTGAGGATTCGGATTTCTCCTCATTCAGTGTGCCCCAGTGGTCTATCATCTGAACCACCGGCCCCAATTTAGTCCATAGCCCTTTGGAACTGGACGCTGCAGGTAGCTCTGCTGTTAGCTTCTCGAGGTTTGGTTCTCCTTGTGGTTCACATTTTGGGAATGTCCAATGCACTCGCGGACAGTCTATCCCGTTTCCATCCCATCTCCAGAGTGGGTCAATGATGCCACTTCCTTCCTTTGGCTTTACAAAACATTCGGGCACACCAAAGTGGATCTCTTAGTCGGCTTGGAATTGAAGCCTTCCTCTTTCCTTAGTTATATTCCCCACCTTTTAACTGGACTAGTCATGGTGGGGCTTCTTATACCTTTTCCCCTGGTCCAGCTGTTGCTCTGAGTCCTGAACTTTGTTTCAGGCGCTACTTGCGCCCGAGTGAATTAATTAATGGTAATTATTAATCCGATTAATGGTGCCTATTAATCTTGATTAAATTACCAATCAAGCTCTCAATGTAATCAATCAGAGCTTTAATATACCAATGTGCTTTAATATATTTACTAATCCCTCTCATCTCATTTTTTCTTGCAATGTATCTGTATTTTATTAATTCTGCTAGAATTTACCTACTTAGAATTATATTAGATTAAGGACCTGCCCGAAACGCTGCGCGTACTAGTGGCTTTACAAGATTGTAAATACTATGCTATGTATTCTCACAAACCCAATGTACCTTCTTGTATATAGATAAATAAAAATAAAATAAAATAAACTTGCCTGATGTCCAAACCCGGGCATTTTCCCACAGCTCCGCCTCTTTCAGATCGGCACAGTGATGTACTTTGCTGGTTCGACCTTCTCATATCTGGTCTTTATGACATGTCTTATCACCATGTTTATGACGAGCAGGTGGCTGTATTGATGGCGTCCCACCTGTGATTGTCTTCTTGGTGGCAGTATGAGGTTTTTGGTGCATTTTTTTTGTTTTTGCCACATCCTTTCTCTTCGTTGTTGCTCTTTGGTTTGTGTGTGTTTAGTTATTTTCTTGCTTATTTCTTGATCGGCATCTCATGCTGAATACTGGCACCTCTTCTCGTGTGGCACTGGCAGAGTCACTGCTGCTTGTCTTCAGTGTCAACACGTCTTCGATACTGTTTCGGAAGCAACTTGTGCATTGTTTCACCTCCAGCATGTTCATGTACCGTTTGAGTCTTTCATGGTCCTTGGACAGTGTTTTTTATTTCTTTCTCCTTGGTTTACGGTGTCCCCTTTGGTTTGCCTTTTTTGTTCTATTTTTTGTTGACGCTTGCCTCTCTGGTTGTAGGGTTGAGGAGCTTCATGCTCTCCTCCAGATGTGGAGTTTGTTCTTTTGGCCCTAGTGGACATTTTTTCATCTGCAGCCGGCTGGCTTTTTTTTTTTTTTTTGAGATATATACAAAAGTTGTTACATTCTTGTACAGCCACTAGTACACGTAGCGTTTCGGATAGGTCCCTGGAATACGATCCCCGCCGCGAAGAATCGATTTTACAACCAAGAACTCATTTTACTGTTGAGTTAAACAGAGGCTACAGTTAAGGATTTGCTCCCAGTAAATCCTCCCCGGCCAGGATACGAACCCATGACAAAGCGCTCGCGGAACGCCAGGCGAGTGTCTTACCACTACACCACGGAGACTTTTTGGCCAAGAATGAATCATGCAGCTTCCAAATGAGTCCTTTGGTGATCGATGCTTGGTTTGTTTTGCCACATGTGCATTATATGCTGTGCCCGGTAGAGGCTCTCCGCTGCTACCTTCATGTCGCTGATTCAGTCTCAGTGAGTGCTTTATGGGTGGATCCTGCTTCCTTGGTTCCCTGTTCCTTCTCCTTGATGTGACCGTTTTTCTCTGCTGTGGGTAGGTAGCTTCAGGGTATCACAAGGGGCTCTCCCAGAAAACTAGCATTGAATATAATAGTTGTTTGCAGATGATGCAAAATTAATGATAATGAGCAGGTCAGGGTTAGATTGTGATGCATTACACGAGGATATGGACACACTCCAGAAGTGGTCTGAAAAATGGCTGCTAGATTTGAACTCGGCCAAATGCAAAGTTATGAGGATTGGAATAAGAGTGTGAAGTACAGCAGTATAGGAAGAAGGGAAGACAAATTCCTCAATCAGAAAAGGAGAAAGACCTGAGAGTGGACATAACCACAAATCTAATGCCAGAAGCCCACATTAGCAGAATAACAGCTGCATATGGCATACTTGCCAACATCCGTGTATCCTTCAGAAACTTAGACAAAGGAGCTTTCCGGCCCTATGTACAGTGAAGTTGAGACCCACTCTTGAATATGCATCCCCAGCATGTTACCTTACCTGAAAAAAAGACAAGGAGAAACTAGAAAAGGTCCAAATTTACCTGAATTTACCCAAGGGCCACTAATACTAGGCCATAGCCCGGGCCACTTGGGCCCTTGTCCTTGTCGAGGCCACTAATACTAGTGGCCTCGACAAGGACAGGAAGCTGGCTGCTTGTCATAGGTCCTTTCCATTTGCCCTGATGATCTTTTCTAGCTATATTTTAAAACCCCAACATTTTTTTGGCGTTTACGGCTTCGGCGGGTAGGCGGTTCCACGGGTTTACAACCTTTAGGGTGAAAAAGCATCTGTTTTCTGTCCTACATTGTGGCTTGTTGAGCTCGAACCCGTTGCTTCTCGTTTGTGTTACATCTGAACTTTGGAGGAAACTGTCCAGAATCAACATCGTCCAAATTGTTTAGTATTTTGAAGGTGGCTTGTTGAGCTCGAACCCGTTGCTTCTCGTTTGTGTTACATCTGACCTTTGGAGGAAACTGTCCGGAATCAACATCGTCCAAATTGTTTAGTATTTTGAAGGTTATGAGATCCGCCCTGTCATACCTAGTCTGCCGTGTTGTTAACCCTGTGACCCTCAACCGTTCCTGATACGAGATGACTCGGCTCTGGATTTTTATTGCCCGATGTTGCACCTTCTCCAGAACAGCTGTCTTTCTGGAGAGTAGGTCTCCATGCCTGGATGCAATAATCCAGGCGGGGGCGCACCAGAGACCAAATATATGCAACAAGACTCGTTCAGGAGCTGAGAGGATTGGGCTATGAGGAAAGATTGAGGGAACTGGATATTACCACATTGGAGGGAAAGGAGAGATAGGGGTGACATGATAACATAGAAGATGCTAAGGGAAATTGACAAAGTAGAAAAAGCAGTGGTGATCATGATCTTTAATCATGCCAGTGATCAAAGCTAGGAACAGCAGAACAAGGGGTCATCAATGGAAACTGGAGATGCAAATGAGTCAGACACATCAGGAAGAACTTTTTCAGTGTCAGTAAATGGAACAGGTTAGTTGCAGAAGTCGTTGAGGCAAATTATATTCAAAATTTGTAATAAAAGTAGGTTGGGTGTGTTTGGTGTTTGCACTCACTCCAGGACTGACTGCTCAAGCCAGTGGACAGAGCAAGATGGTGGAGGGTCATCTGCTCCCTGTGTCTCTGTGAGGGAGGTCAGGTTCTGGCTCTGGTCCCCAGTAGATCGAACTGAGCTCCACAATTAATGTGATCTAATAGTTGGGAGCTATTTCAGCGAGACAGCTTCAGGGAGCCACCAGAGCTCACCCCAGAAATTGCCATTTCATTACATTCAACACTGGTTTTATATTTTCATGCATAGATTGGTAACATCATGCCCATATATAATTGTTCACTACACATCTACTATATTTACTTTTCTTTCAAACAGCCAATATGTGAAATTCTCCTGAAGGGCATACAATTTACTGGCTTTTGTGGGAAGTGCATTTCTAAGGGCACACCACTCGGCGAGGCATTCAAGTGAGCAGACACAAGCAATACACACCTAAGAAATATCACCACAATTTGAAAAAGTAATTATGATTTTCCATAGATGTCTCTGATAATAAAGATGAAGCCAGTATTTAGTCCTGATTAGGCAATGTTGATATGCATAACAATATACTGTACAGTAAATCAATTTGATATTTTCTTATTGTATTGTACTCATTAAGCATGCATTCAACTGTACTCATTAGGCCTATTACATGTATTGTGTATTATATAGGTTTATTGCATGCATGCTATTCATTAGACCTGCATATACCCTACTGTACTCATTAGGCAAATGTCACATTTCCTACTGGATTCATTAGGCCAATTGCATGTATCATATCATACTATACTCATTAGATATATGCCATGTATCTTATGTGGTACACTTCTTAGATCTATTGCAGGTATCCTACTATATTCATTAGGCCTCCTGCAGGTATCTCACTGCTCACCAGGCATACAGTATGCATTCTACTCATTAAGCCTTCCATTTTACCTAATATCCAACAATAGGTAAAGTATGGGTTTCTCTAATCATTCAGTGTATGCTCTAAATATTCAACACTGCATCTTGTTTATAAATTTAATTTTCTTTATCACACAAAATATGGGGTTCCCGCTTTACGAACATTTGCCTTACGAACATTCGTCCATACAAACATTCTCCCGTGTCCCCCTTTCATGCATAAGATCCTTTTACTAATTCGCTGGAGCATCCCTTTGAATTTCGCTGCAGCGTGAACGTTCGTGTGGCATCAACATGGTGGAGTACAATATTGTACAAAATCATCTGCATGACCCACTCGGAGGCAGGGCGAGTATCTACTATTTATTTAGTATTTATGCCTGTGGGTGGTTGTGTAATTACCTAAGTGTAGTTACAGGATGAGAGCTACACTCGTGTGTCCTGTCTTCCCAGCACTTGACGGTTTTGGCCTCCTCCACATTCTCACCTAACTTGTTCTAACATACCATTCTGTTTGCGAAAGTTAATTTTCTTATAATTCTTCAGAAACTTTGTTTAGTTAGTTTAAATCAAGGACCTCTTGTTCTTGAAGTTCCAGGTCTCAGTATTCTTCTGTAATGTAATATTTACATGTGTGTTATTTGGTTGTTAAATACACCGAGTTTAGTAATTTTTATATTAATTTTGTAGTCTTGGTCACAACAGTTGGTTGGTTGGCAGTGTAGTGAAGTGTCACAGAAGTTGAGACAAAGCCTGGAGTAGGACAGAGAGCTGAGTGAGATCAGGGATAGAGAGCTCAGATGCAGGGTGAGAGTTGTACAGCTCGGTACTATGAATGCAGGCGGAGTCGAGGAGCTGAGTGCAGGACGAGAGCTTGGAAGTTCGATGCGGCCGGTGTCTGGCTGTCTGCTGTGTCGAGGCTGAAGTGTCTTGGAGTTGGTAGGAACTGGACACGTCGAATGTTACATTGTTGTTGGTGAATATTGAAGTTGTGCAAAATTTCTCAAGCATGTGTACTGAGCCTCTCTTGAAATTACACTGAAGAGTATTCGTTGTTGGTGTTTTAGATTCAGGTACTTGGAACAAAAAGTTCCAAGCAGTACAGGCTTCGGTAAGCCTGTCGTACTCATCTGGCACAGGAGATGTGCAAGAGAGAGATTATTCTGATTGATGAAGATCAAGCCACCCAAGAGGTGGCTTGAATAATACAAATAGCTTTACAGTGGCTTTACGAGCATGAATAGCCCGTAACAACATTATTCACTTATCAATTTCTTATATAATCGGTCCACGCCTCGCCATCTTCTAGCAGGTAGAGAAGAAGTTTTAACTGTAATTCGGGAAGAGGTAAAAATTTGTACTTAGAAGATTAAGTAGAAATAACAGACCCATCTCATTATCTGGGATGGGTCATAAGCTAATGGGAGTTTGGAGCAAGTATACTACTGACACAATATACGTGCTACACTTGCCTATCAATTTTATCAATTCTTGTTACTATTTTGTACGTAGTGATCATATCGCCTCTTTGTCTTCTACAGTATCTTCTAGTTTTGGCATATTAATTCTGCTAATCTCTTCTCGTAGCTGTTGTCCTTCACTTCTGGGAGCCATTTAGTTGCATGTCTTTGCACCTTTTCCAGTTGATGTACTTCTTAAGATATATACACTATACAACTGCTGCATATTCCAGCTTTGGTCTAACAAAAATTGTGAACAATTTTTTTAGTATTTTGCCACTCATATATTTAAAAGCAATTCTGAAATTAGAAAGTGTAGCATAGGTCCCTCTCACGATGTTCTTTATGTGGTCCTCAGTTGATAGTTTTCTATCTAGAACCCCCCCCCCTAGATCTCTTTCTTTATCAGAATTCTTTATAAGATTTCTCACATAATATATAGGTTGTGTGGGGTCTATGGTCTCCTATTGCACATTCCATAACATGGCATTTATTCACATTAAGTTCTATTTGCCAAGTGGTGCTCCATACACTTATTTTGTCCAGGTCATCTTGAAGGGCATGACAATTATCTAAGTTTCTTATCTTCCCTATTATCTTTTCATCATCAGCAAACATGTTCATATAATTCTGTATTCCATCTGGTAGATCATTTATGTAGACAATGAACATTACCAGTGCAAGAACTGAACCGTGGTGCTCCACTTGTGACATTTCTCCAGTCATTGCCTCTGATTACTGCCCTAATTTTTATGGTAGAAAATTTTTCATCCATGTTAGAAGCCTACCAGTCATGTTTCCAGTACGTTCCAGTTTCCAGAACAGCCTCTTATGTGAAACTCTGTCGAAAGCCTATTTTAGATCCAGATAAATGGAGTCAACCCAACCATCTCTTTCCTGTCAAATCTCTGTGGCTCGATCACAGAAATCGAGCAAAGAGGTGGGTGTAATGAGTAAATTCATTACACAGGATCTTCCAGATCGAAAACCATACAATCTGTCTGCTGTTATGTCGTTTTTCTCCAGGTGTTGTACCAATTTAGTTTTAATTATTTTTCCAATATTTTGACTATTACACCTGTTAATGACTTTTTCCAATGATTTTTGACTATCAACCTGTCAATGATACAGGTCTATAATTGAGGGGGTCTTCCCTGCTGCCACTTTTGTAGATTGGAACTATGTTAACCTTTTTCCACACATCTGCTAAAACTCCTGTACTCAGGGATGCCTGAAAAATCAGTTGAAGTGGAATGCTGAGCTCAGGTGCACATTCTCTCAGAACCCGCAGTGATGATCCATCTGGACCAATAACTTTGTTTTTACTTAGGTCCTTGAGCATCTTTTTTTCACTTCATCTCTATGGGCTTTATGTTGTTCTCTGGAATTCTTATTATGTCGGGTTCTATGTCATCACATTACAGTACTATGATTTCTGTGCATTATCATCATTACTATTCTGTGTTAACAATATTTTGTTTAATACTGTACTGTCCCTGAATTTAACAAAATTCAAGAACATTCAGAGCAAAGATAAGCGATTTATGTACAGTATACTGTACAGTATTACTGACCAAAAGTATTGAACCCTTCATGTGGAAACTTGGTTACAATTATAGTATTGTACTATTTTAATACAAAATAGAATGTCAAAGACTATTATTACAATCACCCTGAGTATATATTTATTTATAAGTTTACAAAAATATATATATATATATATGTTATTCATTGTTAAATTAGTTTGTATAATTTGTTACCATAAATATACATACAGTATCTCAAAATTTATAATGTATGTTCATTAGTTGTAAAATTATACTAAATTAAGAGCAACTAATATTTAACAGTAAGCCACTCTTCAAAAGTCTTTAACAGTCATGGTGTGGTCACCATTTTCAATAAGCTATACAGTGCATTCCCCTGGGCTCTAGAAGACTCGAACCGCAGACCCCACGCATGTGAGGCTGAAGCTCTATCGACCATCACCAGTCTCTACCGACTCTATCACCAGTCTCTACCGGCTCTATCACCAGTCTCTACCGGCTCTATCACCAGTCTCCTAGAGCCCAGGTGAATGGAATGTTTATTTCCACGGAAGTGTGGATGACATTTTATTTTAAGCTATACAGTAATGTAAAATAACAGGCAGCAATAATTTTCATTCTGAGGGACAGGAAGCTTATACCGAGGCGTACTGATGTACCCACAGTCAACTACTAACAACCCACAAGTTGCCTACCTCTAGTGTACCCTATTTTACTGCTAGGTGAACAGAAGCATGTGAAAAGAAACTTTCCCAACCATTTCTGTCCTGCCCAGGAAATGAACCTGGGTTGTGGTAATAATGTAAAATAGCAGGCTATGCTGTTGCAACAATGTAAAATAATGGGCTATGCTGCGGTAACCACTTAATAATAACAGTGCTAACAACTGACCGACTAGTTATTCTATATAGTGTTCATCAATAAATACTGTATAAGCCATTTAACCCCTGCACTGCGCACCTGTTTTTGACAAAAACTTCATAGTGCAATTGTTAAGGACATATTTTTGTTGATTTTATAAATGTTCAGGTAAAGTTAGTGTCAAAATGTTTCCAAACTCAACTACTGTATTTTCATTTCAAAACACAGAGTGATGAAAACATTAAAAAACATTAATATATAGCCTAATTAAAAAAAACAGACAACTCTCAAAAACGCATTTGTCGTTTGGTGCAGTGCAGTGGTTAAGCTTTATATGAGATGCTTGTTTACATAATATAGAACTTTTAATTGATGTACTGTACAATTAATTGTTGAATGGAAGACTAGAAAGATTTCTTTAAATAAGAGTGCATAATATACAATAATACATTTTTTTTTTTATAAGCACGCGACAGTAAAATGTTACATGATGACTTTTTAAAACCATCCATTCTAACATCAATAATCTAGTAAAGTAATTATCAAAAGAAGACACCAAATAATCTAGTAAAACAAAACCATGTCTAACTTTACCTAACATAACTGGTTCAGTAACTCCTGAGAAGCATGGCTAGCTGGAAGGCATTTACTACCTAAGTTCCAATCTGCCAAGCTCACTCATTAGTACTGCTTGACTATTTTTCTTTTATAACATCTATTTATACATGTGATAAAGAACATATGTGCAATGTTGTACAATAAAAATGGATTATAAATAGCTACTGTATTGGCATTTTGTATTTAAGCAAACAAAAAACTGAGAAAAATGCCATTGTAAGAGAAAGTCCTGTAAACATTACAAAAGCTCCCAGAGAACACTTCTTAATACTGATGGCAACTATTATTCATCATTTTCCCATAAATATATAACCTCTACCTTATTCAATATGTGTCCAAATTGATTTTGGCATATATTGTTGAGCTTGTGCATATCAGTGCATTTTTAAAAGCTAATACAGTCTGTGCAGAATTTGAATGAAGACACTACAGAAATTGAGTTTTGGAAAAGTTATACAATGGGGCCTCGACTTACGATGGTAATCCGTTCCCAGAGACGGATCGCAAGTTGAAATATCGTTAAGTCGAAGTGATTTTTCCCATAAGAAATAAAGGGAATTGAATTAATCCGTTCCCCACCCTCCAAAATATTAACTTACAAATACATTTTATACCGAATACAATTTTGTTCTCTAACTACAATACAGTACAAATGTTTATCTTACCTTTATGGAGGACTCTTGATGGCATATGGAAGATGGTGAGGAGGGGATGAGGAGAGGTGTTACTGTTTGGACGGGAAGTCCCCTTCCATTATAACATAAGGCAGTGATGACTTTACTGGGATACACTCTCTGGCATGTTTTGCCTGCACACCACTAGGACCTGCTTGTGGCTCACTGCTTGCTTGTCTTGCTAAGAATCTGTCTAAATACACTTGTTTTTCCCTACATTTTAACACTTGTCTGTAATAAGACATCACATTATTATTTAAAAGGTCAATGCAATGGCCTGCTACAGCTTTATCTGGGTGAGTTTTTTCAACAAAACTTTGCAGTTCTTCCCATACTTCACACATTTTCTTAATGAGGACGGGATATCCTCTACTGCCTCAACTCACAACTATTTTCTTAGGTTGAACCTTACCACTGACTTTCTGGGACCCATGGCGTGATATATAATAATCAGTTTTATGTTCAAAAAGCAAAATATCACCACAAAAACGGAATTTCTTATAGGCATGATTGTCACTAAGCGGGCAGCTCTAGTAAACTGAGGCAGGTTGGCCCATGTGACCGGGAACCACGCGCTCGGTCGACCCAAACGTGTATCAACAAATATCGTTAGTCGACGACACTATCGTACGTCGAGTCGCATTTTTCTATGAAATTTACATCGTAACTCGAAATTATCATAAGTCGGGGCAATCGTAAGTCGAGGTGCCACTGTACTGTAACTATATAAATGTCATCCAGAATGCTGTACAGTACTGTATAATTCTGGTCCCCATATTATATAGAAGACACCAGTTCCACCAAGAAAATTCAATGTAGGATGACTAGTCTAATCACAGGTATTAGAGACTGCCCATACATGGAGATGTGCAGAACGAGGGAAGACGTGATGTGGGTTTTAAAGTGGACGATGGGTGTCGGCAGTGAAACTGTGGGCTGGAGAAGTTTGGAGGGGAATATGGGGAGGTGCTGGTTTGGTGGTGCGACAGTGGATAACTGGAGTGACTTACTGGCTTGGGGAGGTGCTGGTTTGGTGGTGGGACAGTGGATAACTGGAGTGACTTGCTGGCTAACAGATTGGAGGTAAATGGGGTGGTCAGCTGTGTGAATGGGCTTGGGAGATGCACGGAGGTAAAAGTCTAGATCAGCGATTCCCAACCAGAGGTCTGTGTCTTGGAGATTCAAGAGATTTTGCAAATACACGAAGAAAACATACAACTTTCCACCTTCTTGTAATTAAGTAAAAATGTCAAATTATTAAGATTTTAATGTAAACTATTAATAAAACAATGAAGAATTTTTAAAATTTTGGCTGCTTAGATGTTCACATAAGTTATTATTTATGCATCAGATGTTTTATTTGTGTTAAAAAATTAAACCAAAGTTTCATATTAAATTAGGAGACAATTAGTATCAGTCATTATATTGCAACTTTAATTATTTTCAACTGAGAATGCATTATAAAACAATAAAATGGAACTTGTATTTACATTAACAATTTTGTAAAACACAATTACTGTATATTAATTCAAAACTATTACAAAATATATATACAATGTTTGTAACTAGCAAGTCAGATGTAGAGTAAAAAAAATTTTGCCATTTTTTACTAACAGTAAATAGGAGGCAATAAATACTCAACTCATACTTTTTAATAAAGTATTACTAATTACTATTTATTAACCTAGCTGCCTTACACGTGTCTCTTGTAATTTACCCATCGAAGCTAATGTGTGTTAGCCAAGTAGGGGTTTCCCCGAGATTTTATGAAATATTTCAGGGGTTCCTCTTACCAACCAAAGTTGGGAATCACTGTACTACTCTAGATGGAGGCTGCCCAGAGTGTACGACCTAAACCACTGCACTGGTTTAGTCTTATAGACTTTAGTTTAGTCTTATACTGGATTTGGCAACAGGGTTGTAGACAAATGAAATAAATTACAAATTAGCATTATTGAGGCTAGCAATTTAATGTTTTAAATATAAAATTGATAGTTACAGAAGAGAAAATGGCTGAATCTAAATAAAACCTGCCTAATATGGGTCAGCAAGTCTACTGCACTGTTCTTTACTTCATAACAAGGTAAGGTTATTCAAATATCTACTTTTCAAATCCTTTAAGTCTAATTTCCATCAATATATAAGCCTTCAGACTTGGATCTGTGACTTCTCGCTCAATAGCTTTTTGTGCCTCGCCTCCTCCATCACAGTAATATTTTGCAAGAGCATCAGCATACTCGATCCACACGCAATTTGCACAGCCAGACATACAGCAGTTGGTCGGCACTACAGGCGGAGGAGAAGCTAGCTCATTGGCCCGAGGAAACAAATGTGAAGGCTCCGTTAACGATCCAATTTTTTTAGATTGCAAACCCTTATGACCTATTGCACTCTGGCTCATACGAAGAGTTTTTTCACTGGAGTAACTATTTCTAGTGTTGCTACTAGTAATTTGAGAAACAGGCTTATGAATATCTGTTTCCTTTATGGATAAACCCATAGATGAATTACGTGTGCCATCATTGCCTTCATGGCGACTACTGATTTTCTTCAAGTGTAAAGGAACCAATAACTTACTTACATGACTTAAATGTTCAGGATATTTAGTCAATAGCTTTTGCAGAGAACATAATTTTGACATATCTTTGGCCAGTACTTCATAAGTTTCAAGTTGTAATTTCTGAAACAGTAAAAAAAAAGAATAAACAATTACAGTATCCTTCAAACACCGCACATTACTTTAAAAAACATTCATAACTTAATTGGGCAAAAATAAAAGACTTAGTGAAATATTTATGCCCCATTGTAAGCTGCTTTATTTGTTTGCCCACTAGGTAATGTCTGTTCAAAATTAGTAGGCCATACCAAAAATTTGCAACGTTCGTGCATAACGCAAACGATTATATTCCTGGAGTATGTGCCAGAGGACCATGAAATATGTGGTCAACGCTCAGAGCTAATCCACTATTGTGCACAAAAATGGCACAGGACAAAGACCAAGTTGAGAAAATCAAAGGCTACACAGAATTGAACACACATGTGAAGTTAAAGTATATATGTTAGCACAGGCCCAATATATATATAAGCAGTCTAGAAACAATGTTACTGAACGATATCAAGTTAACTTGGCTTAACAAAGCTATGGAGTGGTACCCACCTACTCGACTGCCCCATATATAATTCAATATAAACACAGGCAGAATGTGAGGTGGCTTGGGAGCTATGAAGCTAAGAGATGTGCATGATACTGCCACTTGGGGGTGGGGGCTGCAGATAGCTTGACAGACAATCAAGCAGGTGGTGGGAGCCCTTCTCTAGCTGCCCACATACTGTTGCCATGAGAGGACTAGAAAGGGTTTGATTCCTTTTTACCACTGTCAGTCATTTTGGGCTGGATTGAGTGATCTCCAGTGACCTTGTAGATTTGACTGATAACTCTGTGGTTCCAATGCCAGAATGTTGTCCTACCTGACTATTAACCAATCCCAATTATATGACACATGGATATTACAGAACCTAACTGACAGAAAAATGAGGACAGTAATTAGAGACAATGTATCAGACTGGAGAAGTGCTACTAGCAGAGTACCACAGGGTTCAGTTCTAGCACCAATAATGCTCATTATATATATAAATGATCTACCTGAAGAATACAAAATTATATAAACATGTTTGCTGATGATGCCAAGCTAATAGGGAAGATAACTTAGATGATTGTCATGCCCTTTAAGAAGACCTGGATAAAATAAGTGTATGGAGCAACACTTGACAAATGGATTTTTATGTGAATAAATGCCACATTATAGAATGCCGAATAGGAGAACAAAGGCCATATATAACCTACAAATTATGTGAAAAAGCTTTAAAAAAAAACTGATAAAGAAAGAGATCTAGGTGTGGTTTTAAATAGAAAACTATCTTTTTTTTTTTTTTTTTTTTTTTTTTTTAGATATATACAATTGTTACATTCTTGTACAGCCACTAGTATGCGGAGCGTTTTGGGCAGGTCCCTGGAATACGATCCCCGCCACAAAGAATCGTTGTTACAACCAAGTACACATTTTACTGTTGCGTTAAACAGAGGCTACAGTTAAGGATTTGCGCCCAGTAAATCCTCCCCGGCCAGGATACGAACCCATGACAAAGTGCTCGCGGAACGCCAGGCGAGTGTCTTACCACTACACCACAGAGACTATCACCTGTATCACCTGAGAACCATATAGAAAACTGTGTGAGGAGTGAATGCTACGTTTTCCAACTATAAAATTGTTGTTAAATACATGGATGGCAAAACATTAAAGAAATTGTTCATGAATTTTGCAAGACTAAAGTAAATATGCAGTGGTTGTATGGTGCCCATATCTCAAGAAGTACATCAATAAACTTGAAATGGTGCAAAGACATGCAACTAAATGGCTCCAGGAACTGGAAAAACAAGAGCTACGAAGAGAGATTAGAGGAGTTAAATATTATACCAAAGCTAGAAGACAGAAGAAAAAGAGGAAATATGATCCCTACATACAAAATAGTAACATTAATCGACAAAGTTGAAAAAATTAGTTTTTTATAACTAATACTTCAAGAACGTGAGGACATAGGTTCAAACTTAGGAAACAAAGGTACCAAAAAAAATAGAAAGTTCACTTTTGTAAACAGTGTTAGATGATTGGAAAAAGTTAAGCGAGAAGGTGGTGGAGGCCAAAACTGTCAGCACAGTAGTTTCATCATATAATGTCATATATCAGCATATATAACGAAAAGAGTTCTGGGAAGACAGGACACCACGAATGTAGCTCTCAACCAGTGAAGCTAAGGTGCACATTATATTTTCCTTACCATTTTCTCGTATAAAATTGCATGTTATGATTTCAGCTATACTGTACAGTTATATTAAATTGCAGACTACTATTCATAGCTTATTATACCTTTCAAAATGCTCCTTAGTATTAAGAAAAAATGCAGATACACAGAATTTTGTTTTAGTTTTTGCAGTGCAACTGTAAATATGCTTGTTTTATTGTCTCTCATCACTGCATACTGTACATAATAAACAAGCAGTCCAAGCTTTTCATTTTTTATTTTATATCCTTTATCTTCTCTTCACCTCTGTTAGATATTGCTACTGTAAAATGTAATTACCTAAGTGTAGTTACAGGATGAGAGCTACACTCGTGATGTTCCCGTCTTCCCAACACTAAGGCTTTGAAACTACTGATGGCTTTGGCCTCCAACACCTTTTCACATAGCTTGTTCCAACTGTCTACCACTCTGCAAAAGTGAATTTTCTTGTATTTCTTCATCAGCTTTGTTTAGTTTAATTTTATGACCTCTTGTTCTTGAAATTCCAGATCTCAGGAATTCTTCCCTATCAATTGTGTTGATTCCTGTTACTATTTTATACATAGTGATCATATCACCTCTTTTTCTTCTATGTTTTAGTTTTGGCATATTTAATGCCTCTAACATCTCCTCTTAGCTCTTGCTCAGTTCCGAGTCATTTACCAATACTTGCATGTTTTTGCACCTTTTCCAGTTTGTTGATGTGCTTCTTAAGATATGAGCACCATACAACTGTTGCATATTCCAGCTTTGGTTTCATAAAGATTATGAACAATTTCTTTAGCATTTCACTATCAAAAAGCAAATCTAAATTTAGAAAGCATAGCATAGGCTGTTCATTCAATGTTCTTTATGTGGTCATCAGGTGATAGCTTTTTATTTATAACCACCTTAGATCTCTTTATCAAACATTAAATTTCACTTGCCAAGTGATGGTCAAAACACTTATTTTGTCCCAGTCTACTTGAAGGGCATGACAAGGGCATGACATTTCATCTACGTTTCTTATCTTCCCTAGTTTCTTTGCATCATCAGCAAACATTTTAATATAATTCTGAATTCCTTCTGGTAGGTCGTTTATGTAGACAATGAACATTACTGAATCTTGTTGTACTCCATTCGGGACATTTCTCCAGCCCAGTACATTGCCTCTGATTGATGCCCTCATTTTTCTATCAGAAAATTTTTCATCCATATTAGAAGCCTCACTGTTAATCCTTCAGTATGTTCCAGTTTCCAGAACAACCTCTTGTGTGGATCCCTGATGAAAGCCTTTTTTAGGTCCAGTTAGATGCAGTCAACCCAATAATCTCTTTCCTATAAAACCTGTCTCTCTATCATAGAAACTAAATCAATTTGTTACATAGGATCTTCCAGATCGAAAACCATACTGACTGTTAATTTAAAAAAATTCATATTTCATTTAAAACAAAATTAAAATGAGAAAACACAAATCCATATAGTACCAATAGAATTAACTGTTGGTTGTATCTCTTGGGAACACTGTTCACCTTTCAGTTTCCTATGGTGCTACAGTCTTCTTGGCTTTATTAATGTATGTATCTTTATGTAACAAATAAAGAACCACTATTATGTTTTGTATATTTTTAAATCAAATCCTCTTCATGGCCCCTACCGATTTTCTCATTGATGCATCACGTTAATGTGATCTCGCTGTGCATTTGACGAAAAGTTGGAGGTTAAGGTAAGGTTTGATAATTAGCAGGGCGAAAGTGCTAAGCCATTACGATTATATGGCACTTTGAAGGGAGTGAGGATAAGGATTAATAATAGGACGGAGCGAAGGAATGTGCAGTCTCAGATTGAGCACTGACCTGCAAGAAGCGAGACCATCGCTATACCGAACTACTCTACTAGAATTACTGACCATAAGCCAGAGTGCATGGGGACAGTGTTTGAAACCCTCATTGGGCTTCATTTATAAGCATCAGGACCCCTAGAGAATTCAGTGGAATATCAGGTTGCATTGTTTTTTGACCGTGTAGTGGTTTAGGCTTGGGAATACCACGTGAGCAAGTTCGAATTCTCCTCATGGCTCCAACTGATTTTCTCATTATTATTATTATTACTATTTCTAATTGTTGGAGACAGGAAGCCTGTTAGACTTATTGAAGTCCCTTAAAGCCAACTAATGACTGTCTCTAGGATGCAATCCTCAACAGTCACCAAACTTCCGGGTACCTTTATATATATTTATTTATTTATATATACAGTATACAAGAAGGTACATTGGGTTTATGAGAGTACATAGCATTAAAGTTTTTAAATTCTTGTAAAGCCACTAACACGCATAGCATTTTGGGCAGATCCTTACTCTAACAGATAATTTTAAGTAGGTAATTTATAGCAAAATTTAAAAAATTAACAGATACATTTTAAGAAAATTTGAAGAAAATTAGTAGGTACATTATAGTAAAATCTGAGGATTATCAACAGGTACATTGTAGCATAATTTGAGGATTATTTCTAGGTACAGTGTAACAAAATTCGTGTTCATATGACATCCATGATATAAGATGATGGCAGTGATTACAACGGTGAAATTATATGGCTTAATCACATATTTTGAGATAGCACATGACACAGTGCGAGTTTGAAGCACTAGGTGGAAAACTATGAGGATAAGAACATAAGAACATAAGAACAAAGGTAACTGCAGAAGGCCTATTGGCCCATACGAGGCAGCTCCGGATGAAATTAGGTATTTTTTGGTTTTACTTTTGAATAAGGCATGGGTTGGAGAGCTTTTTCATTCACTTGGGAGCGTGTTCCATGGACTAGGTCCCTTTATTTGCATAGTGTTTACACAGATTTAGTTTGACTCTGGGGATATCAAAGGGATATTTATTTCTGTTGTGGTGATTATGGGTTCTATTACATCTGTCAGGGAAGTTTCAGATTAGGATTTGCATCTAGGAACAAGGTGTTGTACATGTAAATGGCACAAGAGAATGTGTGGAGTGAGTTTATGTTTAGCATGTTCAGGAATTTAAACAGGGGGGCTGTATGTTGTCTGAGTTTGTTATTGTTCTGATAGATTTTTGCTGGGTGATGATGGGTTTGAGGTAGTTTGCAGTTGTTGAACCCCATGCACAGATACCGTACATAAGATATGGCTAGATTAGCACGTAGTATAATGAGAGGAGAGTAGAGGTTGGAACATAATATCTAATTTTAGATAGTGTACCAACTGTTTTTGACTTTTTTTGGTTGTGTTGTATGTGGGTGCTAAAATTGAGTCTTGTCTATGTATAGGCCAAGGAACTTTCCATCCTTTTTATTGCTGATGTTAACATTGTCTATCTGAAGCTAAATTGCATTAGTTGATTTGGTTTCAAATAAAATGTAGTAGGTGTTTTCTATGTTTAGTGTGAGTTTGTAGGTTGCCATCCAAGAGTGAACTTTTTTTTAATTCGTTATTTACAACAGTGTTTAGTGTGTGTGGGTTAAGGTCTGAGTAGATAAAGGTAGTATCGTCAGTAAATAGTATAGGTTTAAGAATGTTAGAGTCATTAGACAGATCATTAGTGTATACTGTATAAGAAATACCTATTTACTGATAGTTTAACAGAGGCATCAGGTGAAAGGAAATGTGCTCATCTATTTCTGTCCTGCCCGGGGATTGAATAAGGGATCCTCAGATGTGAGTCAAGAACATAGCCCCTGTTCTATCGAGATATATAGTCAGATATTTGAATACGGTACTTTCTTCAAGGTGGACGTACCCACGATGTAATCACTTCAAAATTATTACATTTTCAGTGCTATTATCTACTCCCCTATCAATTGTTGGATAAGATTAAGGTTTTGTTACATTAGGTTAGGTATGGTTGGGTTAGATTAAAATAGTTTAATATTCACAAACGTGTGAAACAAGGGTCCAGGTAGTACAGTTTGGTTCGTTCTCAACTTTCAATTGAGAATTCCGGACAGAAATTGTTTGGCGCATTTCATATCACCTAATGCCTCTGTTCACCTAGCAGTAAATAGGTACCTAGGAGTTAGCCAGCTTGTTGTGGGGTTGCATCCTGGGAAAGTTCGTTCTCGACGCACAACCGAGAATTCCGGGTTCAGCAATGGTTGGGCACATTTCCTTTCACCTAATACTACTGTTCATGCAGCAGTTTTCCAAACTCCTGCCTAAATATTGCAAAACAAAAACTGAAAATAATGTTACCATACAAATTAACATACATACATGGCATACATGCCCGAAACGCTTTGCGTAATAGTGGCTTTAGGCATTGTATGTACTAGCTATACCTATAAGTTAAACAATCCTTGTAAATATTTATTGTATGTATGTACCTTATGTACCTTACCTGAATAAAATTGTATTGTAATTACCGTCGCTAGGGCCGTCAGAACACAATGTCAGCCCCAGAGACCAGAACACCATGGGCCCACCGCTGATATATGGCCCTATGATACAAACCCCATGAGCCTTTACGGGCTATTCATGCCCGTGCCACCTCTTGGGTGGCTTAATCTTTATCAATCAATCAAACCCAGGAGCACGTGGCCCGTCCTGTCAAGGTGTTCTGGCTGGCACTTCACTCAAACACAAGTTATGGTGGTGGGAATATGGCCGGGTTTCTGGGCTGTGAGAGGCGGCTTGAGGCAGGTGCGGCTCTCACTTCTAACTATTTTTAGCGTTAAGATGAGAGGAGACAAGGCCGCTCTCGCCGGTAGTTTGGCGGTGATTATGTCGCACCTAATAGCCAGACTTGCCTAACAAGCCGAATTTTCGGGAAACATTAAATTTATTCAATTTTGTTCTTAGGCAATGATAGTTTTCATTGTATTATATGATTGCAATTTTATGTTATTTGAATTAAAACTAACAAATTGGATTAAACCTAACTTAACAAACTCAGTAATTGACGTTCCTAATATAATAGATTATTGTTAAAAAAGAACCAATCTGGAAAGATATAACTGAAAATAACGAAAATCATTCTGCCTGCTAGGCACATCGAGCCTTGCATAATAGGCAAAGAAGTGCGGTTCTGGGCTATTACGCACGACTATTACACCATTATGACCATATACTGGTAAGACTATACAGGATATGACCGCTCAATGGTCCCGGGTTCGACTCCCAGCTAGGACAAAACGATTGGGCAACGTTTCCTAGCATCTGCATGACGCCTGTGGTCACCTAGTAATAAATATGTATCCGGGAGTTATGTTGTTGTTGATTTAGGGACGAGGCAACTGTACGTGTGTATTGATGTATCCTGGGAAAGGTCAGCAGCTGATTGATTGATTAAGATTAAGCCACCCAAGAGGTGGCACGGGCATGAATAGCCCGTAACTAGTGTCTCTTTGGAGCCATTACCAATAGCCGATACTGAATGGAAGGGGTCTTGGTTTAATAGATTGGTGAGGCTTAAGCCACCCAAGTGCTAGTTGGTCAGTAGCTAGTTGGTCTACCTATTTAGGGGGACCTCGAAGATTGACGCCTGAAAGGAATCCTCACCCCGACAATGGAAAACCATATAAAATATTTTTTTTGTTTAGTTAATTTACCATGCAGCCTATACACATTCTGTGTCCGGTAGTGCAACTGTTACACATTCCGGGAGCAGCAATAATCAAGGCAACATTCTAGAAAATACCTGAGTTTGCCAGGTAAACTCTGGTATTTTCTAAAATGTTTCTAGAATCTAAAATTACACCCGGAGGGGGTGTGATTTGTAACAGTTCCACTACCTGTTGGAATACAATATTAACAACCCTGGAATTGTATTCCTGTTGGAAATACAATACATACAGAAATTTCTTGAACTTTCTACATATAGGTATAACGGGTGCAAAGTATATAACTATTACCTTAAAATTGAGCCATAAATGAATTCTAAAAAATACAAAATAACTATATATCTTAAAATAAAGTGTTTTAGAAGCGTGTTAGTTATATTAGCAGTAAACATAAGCGAGAAGAGAAGGATGGAGGTGGGTGCGTAGCCCAGTAAACAGTATTGAACTGCTGCCACCGGAGCTGCTGCTGCTGCCTCACCAACACGTGTCTCGCCCCAGCCACACACCTACCTCTCACACACCATGTCTAACAAACTGGAAGAGGTAAATATGTTACAGTTACAGTGGGACTGTAGCCGGTGTGAGTACAAGGGTTCAGAATAAGTTGGCTGAACACAGCTCCCGGCGGTCCCTTGAATTACCTAAAGCGCCCCCAAAGTCTCCTGACATTACGTAAGTAATGAAGAAATAGGGTATATTTATTCACTATAATGTTGGTGCTGGATGCAAAATCTGATCAAATCTATTTTTACTCTGACCGGAGTAAATTTCGTAAGGAAATTAGAAATAAAACATGACAGATGACGCTATAGGAAGTTGAGGGTGCAAGGGACGATGTGGTGGAGCGACTTGTCCAAGGTATATTGTGGCCTAGAGAGTGTTTGCTGGCATATTAGCCTCCTGTACACAGCGATCCAGTCGTCACACTTTTTTTCATTATATATATATATATATATATATATATATATATATATATATATATATATATATATATATATATATATATATAATATATAATATATATATATATATATATATTAATATATATTAATATAATATAATATAATATAAAGTGTTCTTACATTCTTATACAGCCACTAGCTCGCATAGCATTTTGGGCAGGTCCTTAATCTTAATATTCCCCGGAATACAACCCTCCAAATCGTTTAACAACCAGGTACCCATTTTACTGTTGGGTAAACAGAGGCTACAGTTAAGGATTGGCACCCAGTAAATCCTCTCCAGCCAGGAGGATTTACTTTGCTGCTCAAATTGTCACAAATTTAAGTTGTCATATTAACAAGTAGAATATGTGTTTATAATATCTAGCATAAATTGTCACAACACATTTAAGTTTTATTTAAAAATGTGCAAGTTAAAACAACTCCATAGGACGAGAGTTTTGTTATATAGATACTAATCTTTGTTGGTACGCATTCGCTATTTAAATTATATATAAACTCGTGTCTCTTTGCTCATGGGACACAGAACCCTACATGCTCTCTGATATATTGCTTAATAGAAATTAACAAATAAAGCTTATACATGTATATGTAATCAGGAAGGCAGAGATAAAATCATTTTTGAAAATCCATCACAGGGATTTGATCATATTAGAGAGGAAAGATATTCATATTTTAAAGGTTTCTTGGCTTGACACTCTCCATATCGATGAACTATGACTTTCAAAGATCAATGTTAATTTTTATTTAGATACTGTAATAAACAAAGTTTTTTTTTATATCAGAAAGGCAGAAATGTAAACTACATTTTAAATCCTCTGGCATAAATATAACAGAAATGAAAGCGAAAATATATGCATTTTTTTAGTTACTTGATGGCTAGGTCAGGAAGTGTGAGGCCCTGCACACCAGCCAGTCAATTGTGTAATTAATTTGCATATATGCTAATTAACCTTAAAAGTCCATATGTCAGATGAAAGACAGATGTAGATGTTAATGTGACTACATTTCAAGGAATGTATACCTTGGTACTTTCGCTGGCCCGGCAGGCGACTCGCCACAAACCTCAAGGTAGGCCGAACGGTGCACGTGAACTCTTCACTACTAACAAATGTTTATTCTCGTTTTAACTTTCTCGCCTCAATTATCATGTTACATCGTTCAATTTGGTATCATATTGTTAGCAATAGAATGCTCTAAAGGAATGTATGTGCGTATAAGAACATAAGTCTCTCTTTCCTGTACAGTACTTTATTCCTGCCACACACACATTGATCATATTATATGATCCACAGACACACAATGTTTTGAAGAATTCTCAGCGCAAGATCTAATGAAAGGTGGCTTTCTTGTCAGGTTAGTGATTATTGAGGACATGCTAAAGAAGTATGAAGGAAAGATAATTAAATTAGAAGAAGAAAATGAAGGTCTCAAGATTAAGTTTTGTAATTTAAAAGACAGTTTTCCAGCAAGGTAAGGAAATTGCCAGCTTGACTGATAAGGTAAGGATACAGGAGGAACACATCAAGGAACTAGTTAAAGATAATGAGGCATGGAAAGTGAAGAGTAGTGAATTTGAAGAAGTAAACAAGAAAATAGACTTGTGGTGAACATGTGCCTGAAACGCTATGCGTATTAGTGGTTTTAGGTATTGTATGTACTAGCTCTGTCTATAAATCCAACATTATGTTTGTAAATAAACTATGTATTGTGTGTACTTTTCCTGAAAAAAAAATTTATTTATTTATTTATATATTTATAACAACTCCAAGGGACCCTGAGGACTAACATGGAGTTAGGCAAGGATATGCAATACTGTACTCGCATAGAGGTGGTTAATAAAGAACAAGAAAAGTATAAAGAAATAAGAGACCTATGCACAAGTTGTAAAAGAGAGAGAATCAAGGATTGGGGCCTCGTAGCCTGGTGGATAGCGCGCAGGACTCGTAATTCTGTGGCGCGGGTTCGATTCCCGCACGAGGCAGAAACAAATGGGCAAAGTTTCTTTCACCCTGAATGCCCCTGTTACCTAGCAGTAAATAGGTACCTGGGAGTTAGTCAGCTGTCACGGGCTGCTTCCTGGGGGTGGAGGTCTGGTCGAGGACCGGGCCGCGGGGACACTAAACAGCCCCGAAATCATCTCAAGATAACCTGAAGATGTGTGTTTGGAAGTCAAACCCAAAAATGACCAACAAAAAGCAGAAATTAGTCAAGCAATTAGGAAAGAACTGGTTACCAACAATAAACTAGTACAAAACACTGCAGATAGAAGCAAGTCCATAATAATCTTCGGTCCTTTGGAAAAGGAAATATCTCGGGTGGACAGAGCAGCAGAAGAGATGAAATCATAGAGAAAATAGTAGGTTTAGGAGAAGGCCTAAACTCAAAGGAAAATGTCAGTGATTTTAGAAGAAGAGTAAAATATGAAAGACAAGAACCACCCCATAAGGGTGACGTTTAATGGTGTGAAACACATGATGGAAGTGCTTAGAAATGCCAGGAAATTGCAGTGAAATGAGATTAGCAAACTTTGGTCAATAAGCCAAGACCTCTAAGGAAGACAGAGAAAAGCTGAAAATGAACCTTATTGAAGCAAAACGTCTAAATGGGGATAGAAATGAAGAAGACAAATTCTTTTTTTTACAAAGTGTCAGGGACTGGAAAGCTAGTGAAATGGTACATAAAAACAAGGCAGCAAACTCGTTAGTGCAAGAGGGAATAAAGGACAAGTGGAAAGGGAACATGTTCCAGAAAATTGTATATACCAACATAGATGGCATTAGATCAAAAACATTGGAGTTGCAAGATATAATTCAGCTTAAGGTCCCAGATATTGTTGCGTTATCAGAGATGAAACTTGAAGGAAATATTTTAAATGAAGTCGTATTCCCAAAGGGCTACTCAGTTTGGAGACGTGACAGGGTCCTTCCTTCCCCACTAGGAAGGGGGGAGGAGTGGCTGTGCTGGTGAAAGAACACCTGAAGGTGTGTTAATACTTAAAACCCTCGAAGTTGACATAATGGCATTGCAGGTCTGGAATCAGGATGATAAACTGTTAATTGTAAATGCCTACAGCACACCACTAAGCAACACATGGACAAAGGAAGAACTGGATGACAAACGAGAGGGCCTCATAATGGTCATGAGAGATTATTGTACAAGCAGATAAAGATAAATCATGACTGTTGATACTGGGAACTTCAACTTTAAAGCAATAGACTGGGAGGCATATAAAGCAAGAACAGAGGACATTTGGACAGGCAGATTTGTAGACCTCATTCTGGAAACATTCTTGTATCAACACGTCACTATGGTGTGTATGGAGGCTGACTCCATACACAGTTTCAAGTGTAGATATGATAGAGCCCAGTAGGCTCAGGAACCTGTACACCTGGAAGACCTGGACAAAATAAGTACATGGAGCGCCACTTGGCAAATGGAATTTAATGTTAATAAATGCCATGTTATGGAATGTGGAATAGGAGAACATAGACCCCACACAACCTATATATTATGTGAGAAATCTTTAAAGAATTCTGATAAAGAAAGAGATCTAGGGGTGGTTCTAGATAGAAAACTATCACCTGAGGACCACATAAAGAATATTGTGCGAGGAGCCTATGCCACGCTTTCTAACTTCAGAATTGCTTTTAAATACATGGATGGCGATATACTAAAGAAATTGTTCACGACTTTTGTTAGGCCAAAGCTAGAATATGCAGCAGTTGTGTGGTGCCCATATCTTAAGAAGCACATCAACAAACTGGAAAAGGTGCAAAGACATGCTACTAAGTGGCTCCCAGAACTGAAGGGCAAGAGCTACGAGGAGAGGTTAGAGGCATTAAATATGCCAAAACTAGAAGACAGAAGAAAAAGAGGTGATATGATCACTACATACAAAATAGTAACAGGAATTGATAAAATCGATAGGGAAGATTTCTTGAGACCTGGAACGTTAAGAACAAGAGGTCATAGATATAAACTAGCTAAACACAGATGCCGAAGAAATATAAGAAAATTCACTTTCGCAAACAGAGTGGTAGACGGTTGGAACAAGTTAGGGGAGAAGGTGGTGGAGGCCAAGACCGTCAGTAGTTTTAAAGCATTATATGACAAAGAGTGCTGGGAAGACGGGACACCACGAGCGTAGCTCTCATCCTGTAACTACACTTAGGTAATTACCAGTTGATTGACAGTTGAGAGGTGGGACCAAAGAGCCAGAGCTCAACCCCCGCAAGCACAAATAGGTGAGTACGTCAAGCAGGCCACAAGAATGAGGGAAGGGGGATGTACCTTCAGACTGGATCTAATATTCACCAGGAAAGATAGAGATATTTGATATCCAGTACCTTCCTCCCTTGGGAAAGAGTGATCATGTTCTGTTAGACATTAAATATGCTTTAAGATATCATCTAGAAGAAAATGGGGACATTGAAACAGTTGTTAAACTCGATTTAGGGAGCATAACCAAGCAAATATTGTGGCAGCCAGAAAAATGATAGGATGTATTACGAGAACTTTCAAATCCAGGGATCCCATCACAATGGCTGTACTCTTCAAATCACTTGTGCTGTCCCGTCTTGAGTACTGCTCAGTATTCACTTCCCCATTCAAAGCAGGAGAGATTGCTGAAATAGAGGGTGTACAGAGAACATACACGGCATACATGGATGCAATAAAACATCTACAGTAAATTAATGGGATCGTCTCAAAGCTCTCCAAATGTACTCGCTAGAAAGATGACGGGAGAGATATCAAATAATATACACGTGGAAAATACTGGAGGGATAGGTTCCAAATCTGCACAGTAAAATAACAACATACTGGAGTGAATGATATGGAAGAAAATGCAGAATAGAATCAGTGATGAACAGGGGTGCCATAGGCACAATCGGAGAGAACTGTATAAACATCAGAGGTCCATGGTTGTTCAACATCCTCCCAATGAGCATAAGAAATATTGCCGGAACAACCGTGGACATCAAGAGAAACTAGATAGTTTTCTTCAAGGAGTGCTAACCAACCAGGCTGTGGTGGGTATGTGGGCCTGCGGGCCGCTTTAAGCAACAGCCTAGTGAACCAACTCGCAAGTCAAGCCTGGCCTCGGGCTGGGCTTGCGGAGTAGAAGAACTAGAACCCCATCAAGCAGGTATTAAGCAGATTTCAAGAGAGGACACTATGGGGAACTTCAGCAAATTTTTAATGAGTATAATTGGACAGACTTGTTGCTTGGTAGGTAAGTAAATGAGATGTATGCCAAATTTTGCGAAAAATATGAAGAAGCCACACAAACATTCATACCTTTTACAGATTTTATATGAAAAATTTTACAGGAAAGAGATGGGTTGACTGCATCTATCTGGACCTAAAAAAGGCTTTTGACAGAGTTCCACATATGAGGTTGTTCTGGAAACTGGAACATATTGCAGGGGTGACAGGTAAGCTTCTAACATGTATGAAAAATTTCCTAACTGATGGAAAAATGAGGGCCATAATCAGTGGCAATATATCGGATTGGAGGAATGTCACAAGTGGAGTAACACAGGGTTCAGTTCTTGCACCGGTAATGTTCATTGTCTACATAAACGATCTACCAGATGAAATACAGAATTACAGGCATACCTCAGAATAAGAGTTTAATCCGTTCCTGGAGACGCCTCGCCTTCCGAAAACTCGCATTCCGAAGTTAATTTCCCCATAAGAAATAAAGGGAAATGAATTAATCCGTTCCTGACTACCCCAAAAACCCCACATCAAACTAAATTTTTATACCTAATTTACCTAATTCATCTAAATAAACCTACAAAACTGTGTTCCAGTTATTACTTACCTTGCTGTCGAGTGCTGTAGGCGTATGGAAGATGGTGAGGAGGGGGGAGGAGGAGAGGAGTTACTGTTTGGAAGGGGAGTCCCCTTCCATAATCACATCACATAACCCCATGCCTTGTAACACTATGGATACCACTTCTCTTTCTAAATTTTTCAAACCAGCCCCTGCTTGCCTTAAACTCTTTCTTATCTGCATCACTCGTTGCAGGGGGTATTCTTTAGAAGGTCTTCGTGCAACACCCTGGCTTTCTCACAAATAATGGCCTCCGAAACACTATCACCCCTCAACTCCTTGTCGTGTATCCAAATTAATAACTTTTCCACTTCAAGTATTTGTGGTCTTTGTGCCGTTAATGTTCTTACTCCTTTTGCCACTTTAGCACCCATAATCTTATTTTTCTTCTTAAGTATAGTGCATATTGTTGATGTGGCTTTGTTGTACTGCCTACAAAGTTCAACAACACGTGTACCGTTCTCATGCTTCCGAATGATCTCTTGTTTCTCCTCTATTGTCATCCTCACATGAGCTTTCTGGCCTTTATCCTTACCACTGGCTTTCTTGGGACCCATGGTGAGATATATAATAACAAATTGTATAGACAAATCACCAAAAATCCAACAAAACACTGAAAATCCGCGAGAAGAATTGATGTGGGGGTAGTCACTGAGCGCGAGACAATAATAAACTGAGGGGCGGAGGGGCGACGAACGCGCTAGGTCGGCTGTACGCGTATCAACAAACTCGCGTCCAAACTCGCCTCCCGAAGTAACCCTCGCCTTCTGAGACAAATTTTTGGAGTAAATACACCTCGCCTTCCGAAAACCTCGCATACAGGGACAATCGCATTCCGAGGTACCACTGTATATGAACATGTTTGCTGATGATGCTAAGATAATAGGGAAGATAAGAAACCTAGATGATTGTCATAGCCTTCAAAAAGACCTGGACAAAATAAGTATATGGAGCACCAATTGGTAAATGGAATTTAATGTGAATAATTGCCATGTTATGGAATGTGGAATTGGAGAACATAGACCCCACACAACCTATAAATTATGTGAGAAATCTTTAAAGAATTCTGACAAATAAAGGGATCTAGGGGTGATTCTAGATAAAAAAAACTGTCATTTAAGAACCACATTAAGAACATTGTGCGAGGAGCCTATGCTACACTTTCTAACTTCAGAATTGCTTTTAAATACATGGATAGAGAAATAATAAAGAAATTGTTCACGACTAATGTTAGACTAAAGCTGGAGTATACAGCGGTTGTGTGGTGCCCGTATCTTGACCCTCAAACCGCTAGGGGCCGAAATGGAATTTGCACCCACAGGTGCAACAAAAAAAAAAAATCCAAAAAATTCTTTTGTCTTATAGAAGTGTTCATTTTTGTTCCCTGATCACGGAAAAAATAACAAAAAAATCGTAGGTGGCATATTTTAGCCGCAATAGGGTAGGGAAGTGTGGCAAAAAAGGGGCGTTGGCAGAGCCTTCGCCAGACGAGGTCTACTCCGCCCGAGCTGTCAAACGGCAGTTGCCACAAATATATTATTACCTAATTATTTCAGTGTCTCTGATTTTTTCTTAGTTTTTTGCAGTAATATTATTCCATACAGTAAATTGTGGTATATTTATATAATAAAATGTGTGAACCATCGCTGTACTCAAAAGTATGGTGTGCATATTAGTGATTCAATTATTATGTTCATAAAACAATAAACAAATAGTTTTGCTGTTGTTACACTATATACACAGGTTATATATAAGTATCTGCATGTTTTGTTCACCATAATGAACTACTAAGTTGGTCTTCGAGTCAAAAGCAACGAGGAGTGACCGCCACACACCAGCGAGCCACTCACTGCCACTCCCTCCCTCAACACCACCTCACTCACCACCTCACTCACCCTCATTCTCCCTCCCACAATACTGTTTTTGCATTTATTCACTATACACAGACGTTATATATACGTATTTACATGTTTTGTTCACCATAACTGTACATCTAAGCTTGTATGGTGAGTAAAGGCACAAAGACGTAGCTACTCACACAGTCAGCTGATCGGCGGCCGCCCTCAAGGCCAGACGCACTAATATTTCTCCTCCAACAATATTGTTTGTGGTGTTATTATGCTATATACACACATTATATATAAGTATCTACCTGTTTTATTCACCATACATGTACAAATAAGCTGGTATGGTGCCCAAAGACCATAATGGCCACCAGTAAACAACATGCCAAGTCGTGCAGACGACGCTCTTCCCTCACCAAAATGGCGGCTCCCAACCTACTCCTCTCGCTGTTATCTCTCACTATACACACGTTATATATAAGTATCTACATTTGTGTTCACCATAGCGAACCACTAAGCTGGTATGGTGAGTGCAGTCAATAAATGGTGGCCACACAGTCAGAAGACTACGCCACAACCCTCCCTCCACAGCCTTACTCCTCCCTCCATGGAGCACAGCGCTAAATATCACCACAATCCTGCTATTATCAGAATCCTGGTCAGTTTTATCACAGTCAGGGGGCTTCAGTAATACTATCACTGCTAAATAATAGCAGTATCAAATATATTTTGGCATTTGTAGGCGATGCTGTGGTCACAAGCTGAACAGCGGTGCTGTGAGCTCGTGCTGCATGCGCCAGCCTTGGTGGCTTGCTAATTACTGACGCTCTAACACCCAAGAATGTTGGCCTGGATTTTTTTTCTAGGTGGCATCTGGCAACTATCGGTCGTGGCTGTACGATAGCTGCCCCTATCCCAGGCGGGGCGTTTAAATTATAGCACTAGACACGAAATCATATGTAAATGATGTGTGCGGTTTCGGTTTTGTCACTGATATCATTTATATATGATATGCGCAGTTTGAGAGTTAAGAAGCACATCAACAAACTGGAAAAGGTGCAAAGACATGCCACTAAGTGACTCCCAGAACTGAAGGACAAGAGCTACGAGGAGAGTTTAGAGGCACTAAAAATGCAAAAACTAAAAGATAGGAGAAAAAGGTTCGATATGATCACTACGTACAAAATGTGTGTGTCATATCGATGGTTTACCCCTTTCTTTCAATCCATACTCTTGCCCTTATGATGCCAATTAGGCCATATGTCATCACCCAGATCCCAACACCATTATATATTATTTATATCCTTTTTACTACTCTATGATTGTAATGAAGTATACCACATAAACCATCAATTGAAACAATTGTGTTGTGTGAATTATGTGATTTATAAAGTTATTCAACACACATACTCTTGAAAATAAAGTAAACAAGTGATAAAGAATCTGTGAAGCATCCAAGGATAACAAAGGAAGTCTCGGCAGAGTCAGGCACTGGGTGTTGACAGGCGCCACACACGCACCCTTCGACAGCACCTCCACCCAGTGAAACGATAAATATTCACTTACTTTAATTTTTTCTTGCATTTTACATAAAAATTTATAATTCTATAAGGTATTTTTTTGGGCAGGGAAGGTATGGCCATTTCTCCGTAGCTGCTGTCTAAGGGTTAAGGACCTTCAGGATTGTTTTGAGATAAAATACAAATACCTGTACTGTACAGCATACTGAATGTTTTATTTTTAATAAACTAAAAAGAGTTCACAATTTTTCCAAACAAATATATACTGTATGTTGTTATGCATGTTAGTGGCTTTACGTGAATGCAAGAACACCAATGTTATGAACTCTCAAACCCAATGTACCTTGTTGTAAATAAATAAATTAATAAAATAAATGATACTTATCAAAAGAATGCCAGTGTGGGGTCTGATTTTAAATATTTTTGTTTTAGGCACATAAAGATGTTAAAGAAATGCGCTCACTATTGAAGTCTGCTACCCGTAAACGTGTTCAAGATTGTATCTCGCAAGAACTACGAAAATTGGAAATAGAGGTAAGATTGTACAGTACTGTAACTTTTTCTTTTTTATCAAGGCTACACATTTTAGTAATAGTAAAGACAAACATTTTCTGGCAGATATCTAGTTCATAATTTAACACCCTTTTTATAATTTTAGACTAAGAATGGTGCTGAGGTGAATCTTGCCTGAAGCCTGACCTTTAAAACTCATTTATTTGATCTTATTTGTTATAACTAGGAATAAACTTTGTTCTAGTTATTGGATGAAACTGGAGCCAATTGTTTGCTAGAACCTTCATATGGTTGATTAACTTGATTTCATGAAAATTTACATGTTAAGCAACTATGTTCCTAATGAGAGATGGTCTAGAAATTAATGAATGCTGATGGAGTAATGTTCTTTAGGAAGGCTCTGTGGGATTATTTTTCCTGATTCCCTAAAGTAAAAGATCTAACTTCTAACATGACAGCAATCTTGGCTGTCTACAGTGATAGTATTCGTATTCAGTGGCCTCTTAAGATAACTGATGTCGTCTTCGAGTTATAGTGGACTGTGTATGTTGTCTCAGTGTTCCCTCAGTGGTTCACAATTAGGGAGCCTCGACAGGAATGGTGCTTTTTTTTCATTGTAGCTGCCAAATGAAAATAATAACGTTACCACTTGGTAATACTAAAAAATATGTATAATGCAGCTAGATCTGATAGGGTTATAAATTATTACTTTTTAGCCCATCTTTTTCATTCTGGTATTTTGCCATGTAGGAATTATATTAACAATGACAAGATTGGTTATTTAATTCTTTATTGTGAATTTATCTATTGTAAGTATATACTTAAATGTATCTTTAAGCAATTGCAATATATCAAATATTTGTTAAATATTGGTTAACCTAGTTAGTTATATTCAATTAAATGGCAAGTACGGTAATTTGCTTACTGAGGTGGGCTCGTAAACCCATGGTAATAACTGCACTTGTAATATAATGGGGGGTTAGTAGCACAAAGAATCTGGATCCAGATCCTTACCACCAACTTTCCTTGTTTTTAATGTAATATGCAGGTACAGAGCTCTGTCTTATTTTGCCAAGACTTGGCCCTCTTGTTGGGCCAGAGCTGGTAGTGGCGTGGGATGTGTTATGGTGTCTTGCTCCTTCAGCTGTAGTGTCAGGCATCAGGTGTGGCACCACATCCCACTTCACACAGTTTCTCATTTAATTCCTTACCTTACCTTGAGATGATTTCGGGGCTTAGCGACCCCTAATTCACTTGTAATTTTATTATTTCACTACAATAACTGCCCACAGAGTAGATAAACAGCTAGATTAAAAACATAAACATCATACGTTGTGGTGTATAGTCTGTTATGGTGTCAGCTGTGGCTTCAGGCAATTACAGTACCTAAGTGTAGTTGATACCTGGGGTTCTTGGAGTTCTTCTACTCCCCAAGCCCGGCCCGAGGCCAGGCTTGACTTGTGAGAGTTTGGTCCACTAGGCTGTTGCTTGCAGCGGCCCACATACCCACCGCAGCCCGGTTGGTCCGGCACTCCTTGGAGGAAACTATCTAGTTTTCCTCTTGAAACTAGTTACAGGATGTAACTATCTGGGTAACTGTATGCTTGTGGTGTCCATTCTTCCCAGTACTCTTTGTCGTATAATGCTTTGAAACTACTGATGGTTTTGGCCTCCACTACCACCTCAATTAACTAGTTCTAACCATGTATCACTCTAAAAGAAAACTTTCTCATTTTTTTCAGCAACTTTGTTTCCTTAGCTTGAATCTGTCCTCTTGTTCTTGAAGCTCTTGAAAAAAAGAATATCCAGGCTGATATAGATATATTAGACTTTGGCATCAATCAGTGTGAATGGAGTTCTAGGCCTACTGGGGACCACGAGCCAGAACCTGGCCCCCTGTAATGTAATGAAACGCCATTTTCTGGGTGAGACCCCGGAGGCTCCCCAGCAACCCTCCCTACCCCCAGTTGGTGTTTTTCGCGTATTTTGATATCCAGCCTGGAACTGGGGTGTGGATAGCCGGCATGAGGGGTCTGGAGCTCCCCCTTACCCCCTCCTGGGGAGGGGGGAGCTGTGCAGGCAAGCAGCGCTGTACATGTGATGTCATCTTGAGATGATTTCGGGGCTTTAGTGTCCCCGCGGCCCGGTCCTCGACCAGGCCTCCACCCCCAGGAAGCAGCCCGTGATGACAGCTGACTAACACCCAGGTACCTATTTTACTGCTAGGTAACAGGAGCATAGGGTGAAAGAAACTCTGCCCATTGTTTCTCGCCGGCGCCCGGGATCGAACCCGGGACCACAGGATCACAAGTCCAGTGTGCTGTCCGCTCGGCCGACTGGCTCCCCAATGCTCGTGCTCATTTGCTCGTTTTTATTTAGGGAGTTGTGTCCACTTGTTAGTCTTCTGTAGTAGTATTAACCAGAATAAGGGTTTTGAGGAGGTTACTTTTCTGGATGCCATGCCCGGTCGACGGCAGACATAGAATGCTCCAACTCACATGTGCACTTCTATATATACACTCCTCGTGCCTCTGAGGGGGCCAGGTTCTGGCTGTGGTCCCTGGTAAGCCTAGAACTCCATTCACACTGATGCCAAAGTCTAATAATATACATATCAGCCTGGATAGCTCTGGGGAGACTCCAGGTCTCGCCCAGAAAATGGCGTTTCATTACAGTCAACGCTGTAATGAATATAATAATTTATTTAATATAGAATTTGTAATATACGTTACCTTTATTGAGGAGCCTTGTTGGCGTATGGAAGATGGTGAGGAGGGGGGGGAGAGAGGATTTAGTGTTTGGAAGGAGAGTCGAGTCGTCTTCCATTATAGCATCAGGCAATGATGATATTTTTTCTCCTACGTTTTGCAGGCATACAACTAGGACCTGGTTGTGACTCACCGCTTGCTTGTCTTACTAAGAATCTGTCTAGACACTGGTTTTCCCCAACGTTTTAACACTAACAAACGAGTGAGACCTCGCACTCATTTCTGTGAATGATATCTTTTTTCTTTTATCGTCATCCTCACAACTATTTTCTTAGGTTGAATTTTACCAATGACTTTCTTGGGACCCATGGCATGATATATAATAAGAACTTTTATGTTCAGAAACAAAAAATGCAGAACAACAATATAAGTTGAGATAAACAAATGTGGCTAGATTTGTGGCTTTATTGATCAAATGATTCTAGTACCTGTACAGTTACAACTTGCAATAATACCATGTCATATGGTATACAATACAAATAAATAGTATAAGCACTTTCCATTCATTATAACAATAGGTAAACTGCATATGAACTAAAGCTAGAACAAATGATACATGGTTGATGGGGTTCTGGGAGTTCTACTCCCCAAGCCTGGCCCGAGGCCAAGCTTGATTTGTGAGAGTTTGGTCCACCAGGACCAAATAAATCGAGAGAGAACATTACACCAACTGGTATACACGCATGTGACGGTTGATATGCCGGACACCAAAATAATAAATCGAGCAAGCATCCATCCGGGTACAATAATAGCTCCACCCCCAATACAGTCAATACAACACTTTTACCACAAAAGTCTTTACAAAGAATTCCAGCACGGTCGTCACTGGGTGGGATACACAGGTAAACTAAATGCCTTGCCTGCGTCCAGCAGCAGCATGCACTCACTTGACTCATACAGTTATCAACAGACAAGTTGTATTCAGTCAGACAATTCAAATTTTATGAGGAATTTGACGTCATATACCAAAAAAATTGCAATCTAGGGCAGTCATAAATCATGGTATCTCTAACCCTGTCCATGGAGGACAGAAGAAAATGTGTATATATGTTGGTTAGCATTGTAAATGTATTGCCACGTCTGTGGTAGAAAATAATAATAAAAAATTAAAAACTAAATTGCATGTAAAAATATAAAAATTGTCGAATACATTGGCCTCTTAGATAAGAGTTAATATTCCTTATGCCTAGAATCATAAGGGTTTTGATTGGTATATCTTTGTTTCAGGTTACACAACTTCAGGACGAAGCAATGTTGAAACCCGTTGACCTGAAACCCAAATCTGCAACTGCCAATACTTATACAGTCAATATTAGAAATTATTGTAAGTGAATCTATGGGCTCTTGTTGTGTGTGTTAAATACATCTACACAAAATAGAAAATGATTCAGTTTAGATTCAGAAAAGATTGTGTAAATATTGATTTATGGAAGAAATTACTAGGTACCATAATAGATGTGGGATTACTAGATTGCTTCATTCAAAGGTTAGATGCATACTTTTTATGAATACATAAAGTTTATTTGGGAATAAATAGGAGTTGCCTCACATGGGCCAATATGCCTTCTTCAGTGTGGAATGCAATTGGCATTCATCAGACAAATCCTCATGGAAATTCTTCTCATTTATCATGGGGGGGGGATATGAAACTGTACACACCCCTGAAGTAGTAGGTGGTTGACTTTGCTTCATCCAAAAGACCACCATAATTAATGAAATAAAATTCTGTCTACACTTGCTTATCCAAATTATATGAGAAGGACTCCCCAGATGGACAAGTTATTCCCAGTTGTATTCTTAGTTTTTATTCTGTTTTTAATTGAAGATGTATTGTTTCAGCCTGGGATCAGTCGGACAAATTTTTGAAAATCTACATCACCTTGAAGAATGTCCAGAGTTTGGGGAAGGCAGCAGTTATAACTACATTTGAAAAGAGGTAAAATTTGTTATTTGTCTAGTCATTAATACAGAGAATAATTAATCTTTAATACAGAGTAATTCTGTGTCAGTAGTGAAGATATTTTTCCTTAAATACATTTTGTATGTTGAGAATGACGTATGTCTTCTTGGTTATTAATAAGTGCTGTGAGAGTTTAGTACACATTTGTTCCAGCAATGGTATTGAGAGGGATGCTTTGCTGGTTAATGAATGTGAATAGTGTTGTATAATCATTTATCTGCTGCATTGTCTTCCCTCTCTTCCCCTTCCCCATTCTCCCAGTTCCCGCTATGTATATTGAGAATGATTACCAAAAAAGCCACACGTTGCTCTGTAATTTAATCTTCTGGTCTGTTTTCAACCACCTTATGCCGTCATGAGACCTATACCTTCACTAATCCTCCACGCCCTATTCTATGAAGTAATAATAAGATAATATTCATAATAAATGTATACAAATTACATAAGAGTAGGTAAATTGTAGGTACAGGGGATGCACTCATCCCCGTGTATTCAAACTTGTATTTTTTAAATTCCAAACCTACCATCTGTCCTCTCTTTAATGCCCACATCATCATGGGTAATTTCTATTGGCCAACTCTACAATTTCACACATCTCTTTGGAATTCTGCTATCCTTCATATTTCATACTCTTACTCTTGCTAATTCTTTCACACTTTTTAAACCATTTGTGTTACTAATATAATGTTACATGTTTGAGAGATTAATATGCCAAGTGTTAGGATTCAAGTTTTGTAAATTTGTGACTTATATGACTTTAAATGGAACTAATTTTTACCTGATCCACTTCATTATTTATCTAAAATGAGTTTCATATTAATGATTAGTGATGTTATGGCAAATTATTTGGTTAATTTTTGTGAATGTGTATCCAATAATCTAATAAAACTGTCATAGGCATTGATAGGTGTTTTGCTTCATGTGTGCAGAGGTGTACAGGTGATGGTTCATGAGCTTGATGGCAAGAATTATCATCTTAACATAACCAACCTTGCCAGGAACATTAAGCCCGATGCCAGCTATCACAAGGTTAAAACAGGTCAGTATTTTTGCCTCTTAATTATTTGCATGTTTTGAGGCTGGCTAAATTTACCAACAAAGAAAAATATTGATTGTCAATGGAAAATACAAAAAAAAAAATTATTGGAAAACGTTTCCTTAAAACATTTTTGAAGAACGTATCTCCAGTTGGAGTACTTTCTTGCCACCAAATTACTATTATTCACTTTTTCTTGGCTATCACATTTGGTTGCTTCCTTAAATATGAGCCCCCCAATGTTCCTAAGACACGATGATGCACAGCTAAGCAAGATGTTACACTAGTATAGCATGGAATCACAGTACATATTCAAACATTAATACACGGTTAACAAAAAAAAAATGATAGTTGAAGTGCTTGACTACCATCACCAGATGGCAGCACCATAGGGTTTCCTACTGGGTTTACTGACCTGAGCCAGCTCACGCTCCTTGCTGTCTGCACACTGGGATTGGATTAGTTGACTAATCTTGATTTATGAAACGTATTTACTTGTGGCCAGGGACATACGGTCAGAAAGTGGACAAAACTGATGAGACCATACTCCACAAATGAAGATACATATCTGGGAAGATGAGAAACTAGAGGAGTTTGGGAAGTACAAAGGGAAACGGGGGCAACCAATTGGCATACTATATCTGGAACTGCCAAACCACCCTTGTCAAGCTGCAAACCAAACTACAGAGCACAACCCTGGAAACCCAAGAATCCTGAACACAAAGTCAAAGAAACATAAATTTGTGCCATGAAAGCACCCCTTAGATCATGGCATGCTTCGTGGCCTGGGAAACCTTCATGGAATCTGGTGTCTAATGGAAGCATTGAGGAATGCCATAAGGAGAACCTATAGCACAACACACCCAGACACCACACACAGCATACGGGATGGGTGGCTCGGGAAACGTTCCACATGGCCTAACCTTGGGAATAACAAGGGTACAGCCAAACAACTGGGAAAGCAACCCAGAAGCTATAATTAATATTACTAATTTTGGATAAAATAAGCCTTTCCCAGGGGCATTGTAGGCTAGAGCAGGCTTCCTCCCCTTCCCTGCATGGTGCCCTAGGGGGCAGGAGTTTACTTTTGATAAACTCCATATAGACCATTCTTAACATTCTACTGTGGATGTTTTTCCACATGCTGAATGTTACCCAAAAGCTCCAGCAAACTGCCAGCTTTACCCAAAAGCTCCAGCAAACTGCCAGCTTTACCCAAAAGCTCCAGCAAACTGCCAGCTTTACCCAAAAGCTCCAGCAAACTGCCAGCTTTAAAACCCCTTCATATTTCATTTGTGATGGAGTGTTTATAAGGAGAGGGAAGAGCATGGGAGTTAAAATAATGGAAAGTGGAATTGAGGATATTTATCAAATCGATGTATAATAAAGTATAAGCTACATATTAAAAGGAAAATATCAATGTTCAATAATATAAAATGTAACAAAAGTCAATTAAATCAACTCGTGCAACAAATGCTAACAATGAAAAATACGGTCTTTAGAGGTGAAAGTTTAAACTCGATTATACATCAGACTGATCAGCAGTGCCAGACTGACTGGCTGACTAGACACTAACCAGGAGACCTCGTCAGAGACTAAGCCATGGAGGACATTGAACCTCGGAACCAGCTCGAGGTATGCAATTGATAGTTAATTTTGCAACGTGTGAATGAAATTAAATACATCAGGGATCACAGAGGAGATACACCAACACAACTCGGACACAATAGTGCAATGTAATCTCGATTCACGGAACTATACAGGACAAACTCCAATTCATTGCAACCGGAGATGTCATCAGGAGGCCAATGTTTTCAATGAAAATAAAGAAATCTTAAAATGAAATTGAACCATAGAATTGGGTTTTAATGTGCTCAATGGCTTTCCCAAGCGGCCCCTCCCCCCCAAACTCTTTCTTCTAATCTCATGTTGATCAGTGAAAATCATTAAAAAGATGACTTGGGCTCTGTTAGTGCATTACCATTTATACCCAAATATTTCCCAGGCCCTAATGACTGATTTTGCCAAAGGATTCTTTAATTTTAACCCGATATGTTGGGCAACTTTTTCACCAGTCTGGGAACTGTCTCGACATGCTAAGCAAATTGGAGTTTGTCGAATCGAGGTTCCGCTGTCATGAAAAAAAAATCAACCATACAAATTATAGAAAAGTCTAAACTTTTTAAAAGACCATGAATGATATAAACTATAATGAATGAAATGCAAGCAAAGACAACACTGGAAATTTTATAATGTGGGGAAAATGCAAAATGCTGGAAATAACGTGTATTGTCCGATTGGACAATAAACAAGTTATCTATTAATTCATTTAATTGCTTTCTACCCTTCTCTAAATTTTCAATAATTATTGTCTTAAACAATACTGTATAAAAAACATTCTAAAATTACATTTTATTAATATTGAGCAAATACCCATCTTGGGTAACTTGAGTGTTACCTGTGCATGCGTGTACATTCTTGTGTGCATAACATGTCAATTTTTTTTGTTTTTAGATATGCTGGTAGTGTTCCTAGCCAAGAGTGAAGAACACACCTGGGTAGGCGTCACCGCTGAAGACGTACGAGTCACTGAAGCGCGTAAACCCAAAGTCGACAGTGACGACCCTAATGCTGGAATGATGGATCTCATGAAGAAAATGTATGATGAGGGTGACGATAAGATGAAGCAGGTATGTTGGAAACATCCATGTGTGTTGTCTAGATTTAAATAAATTTATAACAATTGAGTGGACAATTGCAGTGCTTGAACCCCCAACAATAAAACTAATACTGTGCCCCCCTCTATAATAAAGTTCTGTATATTCGTTTATTACTCATAAATTATATATTTCCTGAACTACACATGTAAAGCTTGAAGTTCTATTTCAAGGAATGCTGAACAAGTTTACTGAATGATGACAAATTAAAGGTGGAAACCACCATTGAAGTGTGAGAGATGGGTATAAGGTAGGAGTGTTTAGGGGTGAAGGAAGAAAGGAATGGCGGGCCAAGAAAGTTACTCGCTTCCTGTTAATAACATTATCTGTCTTCTGTGATATGTATATAATCATTGGCTCTATAATTCAAATGATGCATTACATTTGTAATGTAATTAGTGTAATATACATTACTTACCATTAACATCTACTTTCAGTAAAAGTTTATTAATATTAACTCGCATTCAACAATTTGGTGTCAGTAGGGATACCTAATGCTTCTCGCAGGATTATTAGGTGCCCCTGGTGGTTATATCTCGTGCTTCTCACAGGATTATTAGGTGGCCCTGGTGGTTATATCTCGTGCTTCTCACAGGATTATTAGGTGGCCCTGGTGGTTATATCTCGTGCTTCTCGCAGGATTATTAGGTGCCCCTGGTGGTTATATCTCGTGCTTCTCACAGGATTATTAGGTGGCCCTGGTGGTTATATCTCGTGCTTCTCGCAGGATTATTAGGTGGCCCTGGTGGTTATATCTCGTGCTTCTCGCAGGATTATTAGGTGGCCCTGGTGGTTATATCTCGTGCTTCTCGCAGGATTATTAGGTGCCCCTGGTGGTTATATCTCGTGCTTCTCACAGGATTATTAGGTGGCCCTGGTGGTTATATCTCGTGCTTCTCACAGGATTATTAGGTGGCCCTGGTGGTTATATCTCGTGCTTCTCACAGGATTATTAGGTGGCCCTGGTGGTTATATCTCGTGCTTCTCACAGGATTATTAGGTGGCCCTGGTGGTTATATCTCGTGCTTCTCGCAGGATTATTAGGTGGCCCTGGTGGTTATATCTCGTGCTTCTCGCAGGATTATTAGGTGGCCCTGGTGGTTATATCTCGTGCTTCTCGCAGGATTATTAGGTGCCCCTGGTGGTTATATCTCGTGCTTCTCACAGGATTATTAGGTGGCCCTGGTGGTTATATCTCGTGCTTCTCGCAGGATTATTAGGTGGCCCTGGTGGTTATATCTCGTGCTTCTCACAGGATTATTAGGTGGCCCTGGTGGTTATATCTCGTGCTTCTCGCAGGATTATTAGGTGGCCCTGGTGGTTATATCTCGTGCTTCTCACAGGATTATTATTTAATGTTGTGAAGTCTGAAAATAGTAATATTTCTCCATATTAGAAAGAAGATAAATGATTTACGAAGCATCTTTGAGAGCTTAGCACCAAATATAAGTATGCCGCCAAAGGATTAAAATGACTTTATAATATTTTTTGTATGGTAATATAAAATAAATACTTTACTCAGTATATGCCAGTATTGTAGAGAGGGAGGGGAAGGTTATAACTTTAGTAGGCCAAGTGCTCAAACTCTTGAGCTATTCACCATCTTCCCTACTTTGTGATAATTTTCCCTTTTTTCTATCAAGTTCTTTATTTCACAAAATAAAAATTCTTTTCCCTAAGCTTCCCTATTCCTTTCCCCAGTCCCATCCCCAAATCCTTATCCTGACCCCTTCCCAGTGCTATATAGTCGTAATGGCTTGGCGCTCTTACCGATAATTCCCCTCCCTCGCCATTTGAAATGGGGAAGGTTAGGGAGAAGAACTTGTATTCTTTATAGAATGTAGGGAAATTTATCACAAAGTAGGGAAGATTTGTATTTTGACATCTTTCTTTGTTGATTGAGAAGGAATTGCAAAAGATTGTGTATGAGATCAATAGTGTGGGTAAGAGAAGAAATATGAATGTTAGTGAAGGATAAAAAGTACAATTACGGTGTTTGAGGAAAGGGAATCAGATGTCTGGATTATGTAGATTCATTCAGAATGGCAAGACAGTGCTACAATCTTTATTGGGAAAACTGACTCTGGGATTTTGTTATTTACTAACTGTACCCGGCCACGCATTGCTGTGTGTACTGAGCTACAGCAACCTTTCCCCGTCTCCCAGTCCTCCCACCATTACCCCCTTCCTCTGTCCCCTCGTCCTCCCAACCATTCCCCACTCCCCTGTCCCACCATCCTCCCCACCATTTCCCCTCCCCTCATCCTCCCCACCATTACCCCTCCCCTCATCCTCCCCATCATTACCCCCTTCCCCATCTTTTGTCCTCCCCACCATCCCCCACTCCAGCATCCCCTGGTGCTTCTAACTATTCCCCACTCTGTCCCCTTGTCCTCCTCACTATCCCCCACTCCCCTGTCCCCTTGTCCTCCCTACCATCCCCCACTCCCCTTGTCCTCCCCATCATCCCCCACTCCCCTGTCCCCTTGTCCTCCCCCACCATTCTCCTTTCCCCTATTCCCTCATTCCCACCATCCCCAACTCCCCCATCCCCCCCCACCATTACCCTCTCCCCCGTCCCCTCGTCCTTCCCACCATCCCCCACGCCCGTCCCCTCGTCCTCTTAACCATTCCCCACTCCCTCGTTCGATGCAGTCCCAAATGATCTGATGTTCCCATCACTTAAATATAAGAAAAAAGTTAAAAAAAATGAAAAACAGTGAAAAAATAAAAAATAAACTACTAAAATATAAATGGTATGGTAAGCAATACGTCTCAATTCCAACGCAATGCCACACAAAATAATTAAATCAAAATGAAAATAAATCAATATGAAAATTCAATTTATCAATGAAATTGGAAATGTTGAAATGGAATCATAACATATTTAGTATAGCGTGTGTTGTATGTAACACTTTCGCTCAGTAACGACGCAGCATTGCGTTGTTTTTTTAGTAGACGCATTTCTGGTAACGACACAGCATTGCATCGTTCATTAAAATATTTGCCAAAAATCTGGGTTTTATCTGATTTTTTGGGACCGTTTTTAAACTGCACGCCAACGTCTTCCCACTTTCCTTGTTAGACCTCATTGCACTCAGGCAGCATGGGACACGCCTTAGGCCCATTGTTTTCTCTCCACTGTTGTGCCTGGTGTTGCCTCCCCTCGTGTCTCAAATGTGAGAACATTTCGGGTATTTTCTGTGGCTATATTTCTTAATGCGGCTTTAGAAACATTCTGCGTTTACTCCACAATCAATAGTGATCATAAACAAAGCCATTCCAGGAAGAGATTTGCGAAAGAAAGGCGTGAAAAGGAGAAGTTTAAGTAGTGTACAAGAGAAGTACAATCGAGTGAGACTAATGCCCTCTAAGTTTCAGGCTGTATTTGACGATTTGTTGGAGTTATCTAGTGAGGAAAGTGTTGTTGAGACTGACACTGATGAGGTTAGTGAATGTATTGAAACAGAGACGGCCAAGGAGGATTTTGGTAGTGATGGAAGTGACGCGTCTGAGGTTGAGATTGCCACTCGTGCACGGCGAGGTACTGGAGCTCGTGCCAGAGCTAGACTTACCACATGTACCCCACCACCAACAGGTTCTGATAAAGGGTGGTGTAGTGACAATACTCCACCCTTTGTAGACAGTTTTACAGCTACACCAGGCTTGACTGTTCCTGTACCTACCACTGCTTTGGGTTTTATTCAACTATTTCTCACTCAAAGCTTGTTGAAATATATGGCTTATGAAACTAATTTGCATGCTTCCCAAAGTAAGGTACATACTGGGGCATTGACAAACAAGAGATGGGAACCAGTGACAGTGAAAGACATTGCCAGATATTTGGGACTGACGATCTTGATGGGTATTTGCCCATTGCCAAGACTTAGAATGTATTGGCAAACAGGCAGATTCTGGCACATACCTTGTTTCAACACCCTTATGACTGGTAAAGGATATGAAATGATTGAAAAGTATTTTCATATTTATAACAAGAAGTCTATACCACAAGGCCAAAAAGTTGACACTTATCAAAGTTTGCTCAGTCATGCAATATCTCACAAATAGATTCAAGACATTATACATTCCCCAGAAAAATTTGAGTTTGGATGAAGGGACAATGGCATGGCGTGGCCGTTTATCTTTCAAGACCTATAATCCCAATAAACCTGATAAATAAGGAATAAAGCTCTACATGCTAGCTGAATCCAAGACTGACTACATTTTTTATTTTGAAATTTATTCTGGAATTGGAAAAACGACAATTGAAACCGTAATGGGCTTGAATGAACCTCTGAAGAACCAAGGTTCTTCCATTTATATATGGACAACTATTATAATTTGGTTCGGTTCAGTGAATTGCTGCTTGAAGTAGGGGTATACACCTGTGGTACCATCAGAATGCAGTGTGGTGCACCTAAAACCCTTCAGATGCAAAGGTGCACTTTACCCTTCAGGGTAAAGTACCAGTAGATACAACTATATTCAAACGTAAGGACAATACTTTCATAATTTTGTGGAAGGATAAGCGAGTTGTTTCACTCCTAACAACTTGCCACAATGCAGAAACACAACAGGTTGAACGTAGAAAACGAGTACGGAATCATGATGGAACATCCTCAGTGCAACAGGTAACTGTCAACAAGCCGAATGCAATCTGTGACTACAATACAAACATGAAAGGTGTTGATTACTTTGGCTAAATGGTCAAATATTATCACTTCACAAGGAAAAGTCACATATGGACTAGGAAAATTACCTTCTATTTTTTGCAAATGGCTATACATAATGCTTATGCATTGTACAAAGACTACACCACAGATAAAAGGAAACTGACATTACTCCATTTCCACGAACAAGTCATTTTGGCACTACTGTTCTTTAAGCCTAGTAAATGGCCTCAGGAAAATGATGACATTCCACATGCTGCTGATGTCAGTGCCGCTGGAGCCAATGTTGCAACACCCGGGCCATCAACACCCGGACCTTCAAGAACAGGACCTTTAGGTGTGAGGCTCCCACTATTCACTTCACCTGTACACTTCAGACGATGATTTACCTTCGTCTGAGTCAAAAGACGAGACTCTGATTATCCCTAGTGGTGCTTCTGCTAGGACAAAACCCCGTATTGTGGATAATCCAGAACGCCTCAACAGAAACTTGTCCCATACCCAAGTAATGATAGAGAAGCGTCTGAGGTGTCGTGTGTGCAGAATGTCTGGTGAAAGGAGGGACACACACTATAAATGCAAGATGTGTGATGTGCCACTGTGTCCTGCACCATGCTACAGCAAATACCATCGAAAGAAACAATTCTAGGCTGATAAGCAGTAATGCTTGCCCACCATCCACTCCACCTATACAAAACATGGGTGACCCTGCAGGAAATGTTTTCCAGGAGGTGGTGGAGTGGATAAAACAAATGTTCAACCCGTCATGTTCCACAAACAAACACTGAATTAGTATGTACAAAAAGTTAGTTTTTTGTATATTTTTTGTTGTTGTTCATACTTTAGCGTATTGTACTGGCAATATTGTTCTTCAATTGGCCCTTATATGCATATATCCATCTAAAGCATTCTATTAGGAACAATTTCATACCTAAATGAGCGCTGTAACACGAAAATTGAGAGATTAGCAACCGGAAAAAATACTAAACATTTGTGGGAAGGAATTGGGAGTTTAGTGGGTGGGCGACTGGGCACTCCCTTGCGGGTAACGCGTGGGCCATCTTCAACTTGTCCACGAGTGGAGTGTGACCCGTTTTTTTATTTTATATGCATATATTCCTCTAGAGAATTCTATTGCAAACCCATTGATACCAAAATGAAAGACCTAGGACGAAAATTGAGGTGACCAAAGTGAAAGGAGTGAACACACTTTATCGCTCTTGCGTGCTCTGGGGTAACTCGTTCTCACTTTCTCTGTTTGCTGCGGGTAATAAGCCGGGCTTTTGGAGTTTATATGCATGTATTCCTCTGGAGAATTCTATTGTGAACACATTGATACCAAATTTAATATCTTAGGACGAGAATTGAGGTGACAAAGTTGAAAAGAGTATACACTTTTCAGAATTACCAAGCGCTCCCGTGACACGCCGAAACCCACCTTGGGTAGTGCAGGGCTCGCGCGCCCGGTGTGCGAAAGTGTTAAGTGCAACAGATGGCGCTTTTTTTTTTTTTTTTAAAGCATGTTTTAACCTGCCACAGGTGTGGCATCTATGTAGAGTATAAAAACATGCGCGTATTCGAGTGGAACGTTGTCAAAATTTCAAAGCAATAGGTGAAGAACTTTCCAAGATTACAGCGTGTGTTGCTCTTACGTCCAACAGATGGTGCTGTTTTTTCTGGGGGGAGCCCCGTCGGCTCCCCGGAGCTATCCCAGGCTGATATGCTAATGTCAGACTTTGGCATCAGTCATGTGTATGGAGTTCTTAGGCCTACCGGGGACCACGGCCAGAACCGGGCCCCCTCAGAGAGGCAAGGGGAGCAATGGCCTATAGAAGCCCCCGTGTAGTTGGAAGCATTCTATGTCTGCCATCGACCGGAACAGGCACCCAGAAAGGTAAGCGCCCCAAAACAAACCCCTATTCTGGTTAAAATTGCTACCTAAAACCGAACTAGTGGATAGAACTCCCCAACCGAAAACAAGCAAACTAGTGTGACGTCACACACTGCCGCGCCGCTGTCTGCGCAGCTCCCCCCTCCCCGGGAGGGGGAAGGGGGAGCCCCAGACCCCCCGCGCCGGCTACCCACACCTCAGTTCTTGAGGCTGATGCTATAGGCGATGGTCGTGTGCTCTGGCTCCGGTGTCGCTACTGCACTGTGCTTTGCGTGTGGTGTTAGTTTTGTGGGTGCGAGAGCCAGGAGTTATCTTCAGTACTCGGGCTGCATGCGCCTAGGGCTGCCTTCCCTAGGTGCCCTGTAAGTACTGCCCTTGGGGCTTGGGGCCACCTTCCACAGGCTCCTCGGGGTCTGCCTCTGCTGGTCCGTTTTACCTTTTGGTTTTTCGGCCGCCTGTTGGGCTCTTGGGTGTTCTGTTCTCCCTTGTTACCGGCAGGTAAGAGGCAGTTTGCACTGGTAGGGGCGCAGGGTGCTGCTCAGCTTGTATTTCCCGACATCGCGGCCGGCTCTGTTCCTTGGGGGTTCGCTGTCCTCTTGCGGGGTTTTGTTTTTCTTTTTGTTTTTGCCTGGTGGGGGGTTCTGTCATTTTATTCAGTTTGTTTGCCCTTCCACTGTTCTCCTCGGTGGCGCCCCCTGCTAGGTCCCCGTGAGTGTACACGTCCCTGGGGGTTCAGCTTTAGAAGTTTGCTTGGTAGTTTTGGGCGCCGGTTTGCGGCACCCTGCCTGAGACTACCTGAGCGTGAGTCCTCTTAAAGTAAACGCTCAGGACCCTGGGAATCCCCTAGGGGGCGCATGGGTCCGATGGATGTGACCCCGGAGTCCCCACTCGCTGTGTGCGAGTTTGAGGGTTGCTCGGTCCCCTTGTCTCAGGGTGACCCTCATTGTTTTTGCCTCTGCCACGCTGCCTGTTGGGTCGGTGATACTTTCGACCCTGAGTCCTGTGAGTGTTGCAGCTTGCATGTGACTCAATTTACCCAGTCCTCTGATGATTCTATTCGGGTACAGGCGGCACGTGCGTTGCAGTCTAGGTTTCGTCTGTTGCAACGCGCTCGGTTGGTTGCTTCCCCGGATGCCCCGGGGCTGCCCCGCTTTGCTTTTCGAGACCCGGACTTGGGGGTGGGGGTCGCTTCGATCCTGGTTCAGTCCGCACCTCCTCGTCCTTCCCCTTCTGTTCGTTCTGGTCCCCCGCCCCTGCTTCCGGCCCCGAAGCGTCTGAGGGTTTCGGGGTCGGAGCAGGGGTTACTTGATCTCGAGACTCGGGCAGCTTCGGGGGTTGCCCCTTCCGGGGGGGCGGCAGAGGCATTCGAGTCTTGTCTCCCGGCCGAAGCTTCAGGGTCTGACCAGTGGGCCCCCTTCCTTCAGCTTTTCCGGCTGCTCCGTCCTTGTCTTGTGGGGTCGGGGCTTGGGGAGAGGACTCGACCTCGGGTCCTGTGGTGACGGACCTCGAGGCTGGGGAGGGGCTGACTTGGGGGCCTTGGGCCCCGCTGGACCCCGCCTGGGTTTTTCTTCCCACTGAGCGGGGCTTATTGTTACAAGGAGTGGGGTTTTCTTTCCCCCCCTCTGCGTACGAGTTGGATTTGGTATCGGCCCCTCCCCGGGTACGGTTCCGTGTTCCCCCGGGTACGTCGGTTCCGTCCTTCCGGAGGTTTTCGGCTTATCGCATCCAACCTGGTGTGGTGCGAGCGGCCTTTGCAGCTTACCTCCTGCGTGACCCGGATTATGCCTCGGAAATGGATCCGTCCACGTTCAGGTTTGGGACTTCGTTCCCTTTCTGGCTCCGTTACGAGGTTCCGGAGTCGTCCTGGCTAGCAGACTGCCCCTTGTTTGGTCTGGATTCCTGGCATTCCTTCTGTCGTTCCCGCACGCTGGAGTGGCGGGAAGCTTCCACGGTGCTTCAGGTTTTCCTGGGGGGTGAGCTTGAGTACCTGAATGAGTGCTTGTTTGCCCCTGCCCTTCCCCGCGATGTGGGCGTTATTCAGCTCCATGTGCAGGTTCCCTCCCTTTCGGCGGCGCTCGTGGCGGAGGACTTGCGCGCTCGGGGCCTTTTGTGTTCGGCCTTGCGGTTCTTTTCCCTCCTGGAGCTGTCTTCGGATTGGCTCGTGGAGGATGTGGGGACGCTTGGGTCCGTCCCGGGGTCCGGCACCTTGTCCTCGGCTGCGCGTTCGTCGGCTGCCTTGTTGGAGCTGTTCACGCCGATTTTGCGGGATGCGGTTTCCCTGTTCTATGCTTCCCGTCTCGCGTGTCGGCAGGCGGTGCTGGGTTCCTCCGTGGAATCTGCTTGGGCTCTGGCTCTTAGGCGTTCTTCACCTTTTTGTCCTCTCCTGTTCGGGGAGTCGGCCGTGGCGCAGTTTATTCAGGCTGCGTCGGCGGCTTGTCGTCCGTTGTCGGACTTGTTGGTTTTCCGGGGGTCCCGGGGTGGGTCTTCCCGGAAAGGTCGTGCCAGGGCTCGGGGTTCCTCTCGTCGTGGTAGGCCTCTGGTGTCAGGTTTGGGGTTGGCTCCTCCTGCGGACCCTCCCTCGTCTGGTCGGCGCGGTGTTCGCGCTGTGCGGGGTTCTGGGTCTCGTAAGGGTTGCCGGCCTTTTCGCGGTTTGCCCCTTTGACGGGGCGATGGGGGGGCGGCTTGCGCTGTTCGCTCGCGCCTGGTCCCACGATTCGTGGGCCTTTCGGGTCGTGTCTCGCGGCCTGCGGTGGCGTTGGGTGGCCCCTCCCCCCTTTGGGGGGTCGGGGCTGGCAGGGCAGGCTTCTTCCCCTGCGCTCTGTCGAGTCGTCTTGGAGTGGGTACGCTTGGGCGTCGTCGAAACGACGTCGTCCCTCAGATGGGTTTCCCGTCTGTTTCCGGTTCCGAAACGGGACTGCGCGGACCTGCGGTTCATTCTGGACTTGTCCCGTCTGAACCCCTGGGTTCATTGCCCCTCCTTTCGGATGACTACGCTGTCTCAGGTTCGGCTCCTCTTGGAGCCGGGAGCTTGGATGGTGTCCCTGGACCTCCGGGACGCTTATTGGCATGTCCCGATTCATCTGCGGTTCAGGGACTGGCTCGGTTTTGTAGTGGGGCGTCTGAGTTACCGCTTTCGTTGTCTCCCGTTCGGGTTGAACCTGGCACCTCGCGTGTTCACACGCCTTACACGGGTTGTGGTGGCTCGTTTGCGTCTCCTAGGTGTTCGGGTGTTGGCCTACCTCGACGACTGGCTGGTTTGGGCTCCCAGCCAGTCAGCTTGCTTGCTAGCCAGGGTTTTGGTTCTTTCCCAGCTCGCCGGGTTCGGGTTCTTGGTGAACTGGAGGAAGTCCCATCTGGTTCCCTCTCAGGTTCGGACTTGGCTGGGTCTCGTGTGGGACTCTCGAACCGCCTCCTTGTCTCTCCCTCCGGAGTCTCTCCTGCAGCTGCGGTCCCGCCTTCGTCTGTTTCTGGAGGGCCCTCGGGTCACCCGGCGGTTGCTCGAGGGGCTGTGCGGGAGCCTGAACTTCGCGATGGTGGTCTACCCGCCGGGTCGGGTTTGGCTTCGACGGCTGTTCTGGTTCCTTCGGGGTTCCCCCTTCCGCCTCTCTCGCGATCGCAGAGTTCGACCCCCGGGGGACATGCGTCGGTTGCTGCGTCACCGGCTTCCTCTTCGGGTTTTTCGGGGTTCAGTGCCTTGGCGCCTACCCGAGCCCTCGCTCGATGTGTACACGGATGCGTCGTCTCTCGGCTGGGGTTTTGTGACCAGTGCTCACCAGGCCGGCCAGGGGCGTTGGGATCCGTCCTTCCGTCGAGCTCACAGTACGGTGCGGGAGTTCGCGGCAGTGTGGTTTGCTCTGGGGAGGATTCGGGTGGCCCGCGGATCGACGATTCGGCGCCATTCGGACTGCTCTCCGGTGGTTCATTACCTGAACCGCGGGGGTTCGATGCGGTCCTTGTCTCTTTGGGGTTGGTCGCTTCGGGTGACTCGTCTGCTGAGTTCTCGGGGTTTGGCTCTCCTGGCGGTTTACGTACGGGGCGTGTCCAACGTCTTGGCCGACGCCCTGTCTCGCTTCGTTCCCCTCTCCACGGAGTGGACGGTCGACGACGAGTCCTTCCGTTGGCTTTGCCAGACGTTCGGGCGCCCCGAGGTGGACCTCTTCGCGTCGGCGTGGTCGCGGCGTCTTCCCGTTTATGCGCCGCCCTTCCCCGATTGCGAGGCCGTCGGGGTCGATGCCTTTCGGCTCGACTGGTCGAGGTGGGGGTTCCTGTACCTCTTTCCCCCGGTTCGGCTGTTGCTCCAGGTCCTGACTTGCTTAGAGACTTACCGGGGGAGAGTTGTCCTTCTGGCCCCTTGGTGGCCGGCCCAGCCTTGGTTTCAGGCGCTGGTTGCTCGGTGTCCGAACCCGAGGGTTTTCCCGCGGCTCCGCCTCTTTCAGCAGATCGGGCCGGTACGTCACGTGGCTGGTTCGATCTTCTCCTCGAGTCTTCGCGTATGGTTTTTTTTTGACTCGAGTCTATCATCATCTCTATGGTGATCAGGTGGCCTCCTTGTTGGTGTCCCACCTGAGGGCTTCTTCTCGGCGGCAGTATGAAGTTTCCTGGCGGTCCTTCCGTTTCTTTTTGCGTCTTCGTCGTGTTAGCTCCTTGTCTGTTCGGGTGGTCTTGTCCTTCCTCTCGTGGTTGTTTCAGGACCGTCATCTTATGCCTAACACTGTCGCTTCGTATCGTGCGGCGCTGGCGGAGCCGCTTCAGCTTGCTTTCGGTATCGATGTTACGTCTGCGCCGTTTCGCAAGCTGGCTCGTGCATTGTTTCACCTCCGGCCTGCTCATGCGTCGCCTGAGCCGTCCTGGTCTTTGGACAGAGTGCTCGCTTTCCTTTCATCTCCTCGTTTCGTTGTGGCCCCTTCGGTCCAGGATTGTTTTTCCAAGGCACTTTTCTTGTTGGCTTTGGCCTCTTGGGGTCGGGTAGGGGAGCTTCATGCTCTCCTCCGGCGCAGGGGTTTCTGCTCTTTTGGTCGTGGTGATAGTTTTGTTCGTTTGCAGCCGTCTCCTTCTTTTCTGGCGAAGAATGAGACTGCTGCGTTCCGGAGGGGTCCATGGGTGGTTGATGCTTGGTTGGTCAGGCCGGGGGTGCATCATGTTTTGTGTCCGGTTGCGGCGCTTCGCCGTTATTTGCGCGCCACGGCTTCTGTGTCCGGGGACGCGCTGTGGGTTGATCCGGTTTCCCTTCTTCCCTGTTCGCGGGTTCGGGTCTCTCAGGTCGTCCGCAGGGTTATTAGGTCCAGCCAGCCTGCGGTCTATCCCCGTGCCCATGACGTTCGTAAGTTCGCGGCTCTTGCTGCCGTCTTTGGGAATATGTCTTGGTCTGATATTCGGGCGCGGGGATTTTGGCGGTCGAACAGGGTCCTGGCTGCTCGTTACCTTGTGAATGTCCCTGGGCCTCGTCGGGCCTGTGTTGCTTTGGGTCGGCGGTTGCAGGCAGTTGTCTCGGCTTCGAGTTGAGGGGTGAGCGACGGCCGCCTCCCGGGTAAGTCCCTCTTTTTCTGTCTGTGGGTAGTTAGCTCCGGGGAGCCGACGGGGCTCCCCCCAGAAAACCAGCGTTGAATGTAATGAAACGCCATTTTCTGGGTGAGTCCCGGAGGCTCCCCGGCATCCCTCCCTCCCTCCGGTCGGCGGTTTTTCGCGTTTTTGACATCCAGCCTCAAGAACTGAGGTGTGGGTAGCCGGCGCGGGGGGGTCTGGGGCTCCCCCTTCCCCCTCACGGGGAGGGGGGAGCTGCGCAGACAGCGGCGCGGCAGTGTGTGACGTCACACTAGTTTGCTTGTTTTCGGTTGGGGAGTTCTATCCACTAGTTCGGTTTTAGGTAGCAATTTTAACCAGAATAGGGGTTTGTTTTGGGGCGCTTACCTTTCTGGGTGCCTGTTCCGGTCGATGGCAGACATAGAATGCTTCCAACTACACGGGGGCTTCTATAGGCCATTGCTCCCCTTGCCTCTCTGAGGGGGCCCGGGTCTGGCCGTGGTCCCCGGTAGGCCTAAGAACTCCATACACATGACTGATGCCAAAGTCTGACATTAGCATATCAGCCTGGGATAGCTCCGGGGAGCCTCCGGGACTCACCCAGAAAATGGCGTTTCATTACATTCAACGCTGGTTTTTTTAAAACATGTTTTTTCGCGTCACAGACGTGACATCTATATAGTATGTATATAAAAACCAGCTCGGATGCGAATGGAACGTTGTGTGAAAATTTCAAAGCAATCGATGAAGAACTTTCGGAGATTAGCGATTTTGAACAAACACGCATTTACATTTTTATTTATATAGATTTTAATTAGAATTATTATTTTATTTTTATTTTAATTATAATTAATTTTTTTATGTCAAACTTTGATATTAAATTCCCACACGTGGCTTCCTACACAAGTTTGGTTTTTTTTTTATCATTTTCACTAAAATGTATTAAAACTGGTTATTTGTTAGTAAAAATGAATTAGTCTTACCTGATAGAAGACTTCTTCATTCATGGAAGTACCAGTGTAGAACATGTGAGTAGCCTAAACAAACTGGTGGTCTCGCTCATGGCGTCATAATGTGTAGGATGGGACTGATCAGTCACATGGTTTCTAGTCCCTGAGTAATTCCATATTAGTAACTTCATGTCTCAATTTACTCTGCCAGCGAATTATTGTACTGTAAAATTTGCTACACGTAAAATATTCAGTTTATATGTACAGTACAGTATATTATAATAATTTGTTATGACGGATGAAATTAATTGCTCGCCCTTGGTTTATTTTTTTTTTGGGGGGGGGTTCATTCGGCATAACTGCAACAGCATATTATGTAATGACTAGAGATCTAATTCATCTAAAAATACTGTACGGGTACAATGCCTATCCCTGGATACGATGGTGTCGATTTGTGCTGCCCAATTCAGTGAGAATAACTTGTTGTTCACAAATATTCAGGATAACAGCACGACACGTTTTAACTGTTCCGGGTTAAAATGGCTACTCCCACTTCCACCTGCATAGTGTCTTCTCCAGATGCATTTTTATCAAGAAGTGGAATGAGGATTTATATTTATTTTATTTTAGTACTGATAATTAAGTTTGTTCCAGGGTAATATTTTTATGTTTGAAATCCAAAGACTGATGTTTTAACCCCTTAACTGCGCGGCCTCCAAATATGACACCCCCCCCCTCCCCTTCCAGTGCACAGAAAATAAAATCTCTGGAAAAAATTATTTTCTGTTTTTAAAGTGTCAAACGCCATTCCCTGAGTAAGGGTATAGTAACAGAAGGTCGAAATTGTAAGTACTTTAGCTGCTATGGGGTCCGTAAGTTCGTGCATGACGTCGTCATTCCTTGGTCGCCTGTGGCATACGCCCGGGCCAGTAGGGCGCTCGGGGCAGGATGCGCGAGTTGCCACGAATATATTTTTGTTCATTTTCTGCGCACAGTTCCAAATACATTTTATATGCTTTAAGTGCCAATCCTATGTATAATGAACATGTATACTATATTATGGCAGTAGAACATCCGTACTGTCCGAAGACACTGTGTTACGTGCATGACACGTGTACACATATCCAGCACATACAGTATTTCCATTGTATTATGCTAATTTATGAATATATACAGTCTTATTTACACACTATATACTATCACACACTATATACATTCACCATGAACACAAACTCAGAACTCCGCGAGTGTCAGCTGCCACACCCCTCACTCCTCCAACATCCAGTCTCTCCCTCACTCCTCCAACATCCAGTTGCTCCCTCACTCCTCCAACATCTTACTCTCCAACATTGTTCCTCCCACCATACTTTTACTGTTTGTATTTACACATGTTATGTATACCTATCTACATGTTTTATTCACCAGAACTATGCAAGTAAGCCGGTATTGTGTCCAAACTTTGTGGCCACCATACACTGTATTAGAAATCACACAGCAGCCAGCAGACGACGCTACAATTGTCAACTCAACCCGTCCTCTTAAAAATAACGTCACTTTTGGCTCGTATGCGCGCTATGGCCAAATTTGGACGTAATTTGAAATGAAATCGGCTCACAAAAGTGACGTTCTGTTCCATTTTCTATTCGAGTCGTCCGGCTTACGCGCAGAGGTTATAAGAGGACACTTTAAATTAACGTTTTTCATAACGTTTTGAAACTTTATGAGAATTTCCTGCCCACCTAACCTATCAGAGGACCCTTAACTACTGTTGTTGAAAAAAAAATCCCAAATTTATTTTCTTTTTTTTTTCATTCTCAAATTACGTCCATATTCGGCCATACTGGTAAACGGCCAAGAGCGACGTTCTTTTTAAGAGGACAGGTTGGTCACCTCCCTCACCAAAATAGCTCCTCCCAACATACTCCTGTTGCTGTTACTACACTATATACACACATTGTATATGTACACCCATGTACATATGTGTTCACCATAGCAAACCACTAAGCATAGTATGATGAGCAAAACAAAGAGTGGCTGCCACACGTGAGGCTACCTCGATTCTCCCTCTCTCCCTCGCCACAATTACTCCTCCCACAATACTACGCACATATGTACATGGGTATATACACACATTGTGTATACCCATGTACAAATGTGCTCACCATAGCAAACCACTAAGCTAGTATGATGAGCAAAACAAGAGTGGCTGCCACACAGTGAGGCTACCTCGATTCTCCCTCGCTCCCTCACCACAATTACTCCTCCCACAATACTATGCACAGTGCTTATTATCACCACAATCCTGCTGTTATCATAATACTGGTCACTAAATCCTGTAAATACATAATTAACCAAGTTTTTGTAAAGGAACTTAAGAAGTCGTTTGAAGATTCCTAGATGGAAGAAATAATGCTGTGGTGCTGTGGCTAGCGCTGTGAACATCGTGAACAGCATTGAATCACTAATATTTCAACATTGTACACAGTCATTATCACACTCGGGCTCTTCTGTAATACAATGGGGCCTCGACTTACGATGCTAATCCGTTCCCAGAGACGGATCGTAAGTCGAAGCGATTTTTCCCATAAGAATTAAAGGGAATTGAATTAGTCCGTTCCCCGCCCTCCAAAATATTAACATACAAATACATTTTATACTGAATACAATGTTTTGTTCTAACTACAATACAGTACCAAAGTGTCTCTTACCTTTATGGAGTGCTCTTGATGGTGTATGGAAGATGGTGATGAGGGGGGAGGAGAGTTGTTCCTGTTTGGAAGGGGAGTCCCCTTCCATCATCACATCAGGCAGTGATGTTTTCTCTGTGGATGTTTTCTCTCTCCTACGTTTTGCCTGAATACCACTAGGACCTGGTTGTGGTTCAGTGCTTGTTTGTCTCGCTACAAATTTGTCAAGAGACATTTGTTTTTCCCTTCGTTTTAACATTTGTCTGTAATGATGCATCACAGTGTCATTGAATAGATTAAGGCAACGACCTACTGCAGCTTGATTTGGGCGAGTCATTTCAGCAAAGGTTTGCAATTCTTCCCATGCTGCACACATTTTCTTAATTGTTGAGGAAAAGACATTCTGTACTCTTGTTTCTGCTCTATGGTCATCCTTACCTGGCTTTTCAAATGTTGAGCCTTACCACTGACTTTCCTGGGACTCATGGCGTGTTATATAATAATTACTTTAATGTTCAAAATGCAAAAAATCACCACAAAAGTGGAGTTTCTTATAGGCGCGATCGTCACTAAGCGGGCAGCTGTAGTAAACTGAGGCAGGTCAGCCGCGTGACTGGGAACCACGCGCTCGGTCAACCCGAACGTGTACCAACAAATATCAGAAGTCGACGACACCATCGGATGTCGAGTCGCATTTTTCGATGAAATTTACATCGTAACTCGAAATTATCGTAAGTAGGGGCAATCGTATGTCGAGGTGCCACTGTACTATCATGTCTAAATAAAATAAGTTTTATATATATTTTGACATTAGGCGATGCTGTGGTCACAAGCTGAACAGCAGTGCTGTGAGCTCATGCTGCGTGTGCCGGCCTTGGTTGCTCACTCGCTACTGAGGCTCTCACACCCGGGAATGTGGACCACGATTTTTTTTAAAGATGGTGTCTGTTTACAAGTCAGGAAGTCAGTGTTTACAAGTTGAGGAAGCTGCTGTGAACCCCATGTAGCCACGGGAGTTTTGAATGGAACGTGAAAATACAAATACCCGGAGGCGCGTAGCGCACCCCCAGATGTGTGTCTGCAGGCGAGTTGCGCAGTTAAAGGGTTAAGAAGAATTTACAATATTATTAGCTGGTGAATTTAATTTTGGTGAGGTGGCAAATATACTGTATCCTAATTTTCTAGGGGAAATTCCACTGCAATCTCATTTTCTGGCAAGAGATGCCAAAACACCGTTTTCTTAGTGGGATTCACAATGATGTTTTATTCTAATTAGTCTTAGTACAAATCAGCAGCAATATTATCTGCATATTGAATTGGGAGTTAGTAAATAGTGTCTGTGTTTCTGACAATCTTTACTCTCTCGGTGTTAGATAAAAATGTTAGTTAAAATTTGAAGTATGCAACATGAAATAAGAGTGCAGAGTTAAAAATGAACGGTGGAAGAGGTGATGAATATAATAGCCAAAAGGAATATTATTGTAGGAGTAAAGGACTGAGACAGTATGCTAAGAATTATTTAGAAATAAGGAAATTGCTTTCTTGATGGAGTGAGTGTGTATGTATGATTATTATTTATATATATATATATATATATATATATATATATATATATATATATATATATATATATATATATATATATATATATATATATATATATAATGTGTGTGTGTATATATATATATATATATATATATATATATATATATATATATATATATATATATATATATATATATATATATATATATATATATATATATATATATATATATATATATATATATATATATGACCGAAAAAGTAAGATTAATAATTCTAACACGAATTTTCTCAATATTTCTTATATTTCTTTTCACTGTTGATGGTAATTGAAAAATCAATTCTCCAAAATTCATTTTTATTTCTAGTCTGACGCGACACTTGAACGCGTTTCGTAATAACTTATTACATTTTCAAAGACTTTAGTTTACACACACACAACTATAACTTGCAAACACTACACAGAGTTTAAACAGCTTTGATTTTATACCTGCATTTGGGTGAGGTGATATGTTACAACAGTTACATATCACCTCACATATCAGATAGCGGACAGTGTATCGTGATCCGGCCTGTACACCTCTTGACATACCAGAAAACATTCTAAGGAAACTACTCCAAGCTTGTACTAAAGAGGCACCCTTCTTGAGCCCGGATGGGCTCATGTATAAGCAAGTAGATGGGGTTGCCATGGGTTCTCCCCTAGGTGTCCTTTTGCGAACTTCTACATGGGTACCATCGAACAAAAGGTCTTAGTCGACGTGGACTTGAAACCGGCCATATACTGCAGGTATGTTGCCGACATTTTTACACAGGTACCTGATGTCAGACATCTGCAGGAGTTGAAGGAGGCATTTGAGCAGAATTCTGTGTTGCATTTCACTTACGAGATGGAGAAGGATAGGAAGCTGCCCTTTCTAGATGTAACAGTCATGGAAAGGAGCGGAGGTTTCCACACTGCAGTCTACACTAAGGAAACAAACATAGGAATGTGCCTCAATGCCAACAGTGACTGCCCAGACAGGTACAAGAGGAGTGTCGTTAACGCTTATGTCGACCGTGCTCTCAGCCACAGGTCAGGATGGAAGCAAGTCGATGAAGAACTATGTAGGGTAAGGCAGGTCCTAGTCAACAACGGCTTCTCCAATGGTTTCGTTGAAGACATCATAAGAAGGAAGGTGAAACGCCATGCAACCTCTGAAGAGACAACTAACACAACACCTGTACCCCCTATTAGACTATTTTACAGGAACTTCTTTTCCACAGCTCATAAAATGGAGGAAAGGGTCCTGAAAGATATTGTTAATAAAAACGTTATCCTTACAGACAAAAATCAGAAGATACAATTGACGATTTACTATAAAACCAAGAAAACGGCCAACCTACTCATAAGAAACTCTCGACACACAAAGCAGAACGCTTTAAAAGAGATCAATGTCGTCTATGCCTTCAAATGCCCACTTGGGGACTGTAAGCCTCAAAGAATTCAGTATATAGGCAAGACAACAACATCTCTTTCCAGGCGATTAACGATGCATAAGCAACAAGGCTCCATTAAGGAACATATAATCTCTTCCCACAACCAGACCATCACCAGAGAAGTCTTAACAAAAAACACGGAAATCATCGATAGATACAGCGATAGCAGGCAGCTTGATATCTGCGAGGCACTACACATTAAGAAGTCGACACCAGCAATCAACAGCCAATTAATGCACAACTATATTCTACCCACTTCAAGACTCCGCATTAATATAGAAGCATCAAGAAATATGGGCCAATAGGCCCCTTGCAGTTACTTCCATTCTTCCCTTTAACTTACAAAATATTGTACCCATTGTTTCGTGTTCTGTCTTGTGTTGAAAGTTTGTTTTCACCTCATCCATAACTGTTGTAACATATCACCTCACCCAAATGCAGGTATAAAATCAAAGCTGTTTAAACTCTGTTTAGTGTTTGCTATACACAACACACACAACAAGTTATAGTTGTGTGTGTGTAAACTAAAGTCTTTGAAAATGTAATAAGTTATTACGAAATGCATTCAAGTGTCGCGTCAGACTAGAAATAAAAATGAATTTTGGAGAATTGATTTTTCAATTACCATCAACAGTGAAAAGAAATATAAGAAATATTGAGAAAATTCTTGTTGGAATTATTAATCTTACTTTTTCGATCATATTTAACAATATATGTCTACAGGAAATACTGCTACCAAAATATACTTTATATACTGTATATATATTTAATTTAATTTATATTTTTCCTGCTTTTGAGCAAAATTTTCATATTTGTTTGTATCTTGTCCCACAGATGTTGAACAAGACTTGGTATGAAAGTCAACAGAAGTCACTGAGAGGTGAAGGTGAAATGAAAGACCCACTAAACCAACCCTTCCCCTTCACAGACTAGAAAGCCAATTATTGTCTTCACATAACATAAACATTCTTTTATTCCAAGCAATAAATGTATAGATTGTATCTTATTGAAGTGTTTTAATTTGTTCTTGTCAGCAAGTCACATTTGAGCTTCAGTGTGTTGCAACATTTCTCAAAGTGAACTGTATAGACCAATTTTTTTTTTTTTTTTTGTCAAATACAGTATATAACTTTTATCTATTGGTGTGCTGTTGCACTGCTGTGAAACTAGTTTAAATTATTCATATACTACTAATTGCAGGTCAAGATTGCGAGGAACATGCTTCATTAAATTATCTATCTGGTTGTTGAATTTGTTAAACTGTGAGTTATGTGATGCATTTATTGACTTAATTATTCACCGAATACTTTTATGAAAAAGACAAATTTAGGTTTCATTTATATTATGTCTAGGGGTCAGGTAAGTAGTGTGAGCACCCATGCTGGAGTTGGGTAGCCACTACACAACTAATGTTACATTAACTTTTATGTGTTCCTGTATACTGAGTCGTCATTGTTGACCCTTTAATTTAATTGAATAAACACTCTTCTTCATAAAATGTAATTTCTCTATCCTAAGATATTCAAGGGTTCAAATTTTGTCAGCAGAATGTTTTGTGGTTAAAGTACTCTTGTGTATTATTTGATTGCCAGGGTTCAAAATTTGGCACTTCACTGTCCTTACAGGTCTCTCCCTAGGCCTGTGCAGGTTCCTCCTAGGCCTATACAGGTCCCCATAGGGCCTATAGAGATCCCCCTAGGCCAGTACTGTAGTTCCCTACCTTTTCTGGGTGGAGTCCCATCGGCTCCCCGGAGCTATCCAGGCTGATATGAATATATTGTATTAGCTTTCTGTTATCAATGTGCATAGAGTTCTTGCCTACCGAGGACCATGATCCAGAACTTTTCCCCCTCAGAGTGGCATGAGGAGCAATGGCCTATGGAAACCCCAATGTGGTTGGGAGCATTCTATGTTTGTGGGGATTTCTACTTTGCTATCCCGACTGTAATGCATGCAACGTCACCAATGTACATATGGCAGACGCTTCACGAAGCTGTTGGAATCCAGAAGAAAATACGAGAGCAAGCGTACAGGGCCTGGGAGCAAGGTCGAGTTCTTGATGGTCTCCTCTCAGACTAGCCTCACCAGGACCTAGATTCACGAAGCTCCATGTATTTCTTCATAAGTAGGTTTGCTACGAAGGTTCCCAAGTATGCCCTAAGAAGATACTTAGGTGCAATTCACATAGATCCACTTTGGAAGATATTTGGGTTCTGGGTCTGGTTCACTTGCGTGCCGATAGAGGTCACTACTGTGTTTTGTTTGGCCAATCAGAGAGCAGGCAACAGTCTTCATATTGAAGATTTAGCGCTGGCTTATCGGAGCTCTACTGCCTCCTATTTACGTAGAATTTTCTTATAAAACTAGTATATTTTGAAGTAAAACTATGTTTTTTCAACTTCTACAGGCAGCACCGACATTCTAGTACACAAATATGTTACATTTGTTGTTTATCAAGGGGCCTCGTAGCCTGGTGGATAGCGCGCCGGTCTCGTAATTCTGTGGCGCGGGTTCGATTCCCGCACGAGGCAGAAACAAATGGGCAAAGTTTCTTTCACTCTGAATGCCCCCTGTTACCTAGCAGTAAATAGGTACCTGGGAGTTAGTCAGCTGTCACGGGCTGCTTCCTGGGGGTGGAGGTCTGGTCGAGGACCGGGCCGCGGGGACACTAAAAAGCCCCGAAATCATCTCAAGATACCTACGTAATTCTAAGAGATACAGGCATACCTCAGTTTAAGAGTTTAATTGGTTCCTGGAGACGCCTCGTATTCCGAAAACTCGCATTCCGAAGCTAATTTCCCCATAAGAAATAAAGGGAAATGAATTAATCCGTTCCTGACTACCCCAAAAACCCCACGTCAAACTAAATTTTTATACCTAATTCATCTTAATAAACCTACAAAACTATGTTCAAGTTATTACTTACCTTGCTGTTGAATGCTGTAGGCGTATGGAAGATGGTGAGGAGGTGGGAGGAAGAGAGGAGTTACTGTTTGGAAGGGGAGTCCCCTTCCATTATCACATCAGGCAGTGAGGACTTCACTGGTATGCACACACTGGCACATTTTGCCTGCATACCACTAGGACTTGCTTGTTTTACTAAGAATTTGTCTAATGACACTTGTTTTTCCCTACATTTTAACACTTGTCTGTAGTAAGACATCACATTATCATTTAAAAGGTCAATGCAACGGCCTGCTACAGCTTTATCTGGGTGAGTTTTTTCAACAAAACTTTGCATTTCTTCCCATACTTCACACATTTTCTTAATCAAGAAGGGACATCCTCTACTGTCTCTACTCACAGCTATTTTCTTAGGTTGAACCTTACCAATGGCTTTCTTGAGACCCATGGCAAGATATATAATGACAACTTTTATGCTCAAATGGCCAAAAAAACGATAAACTGTAAATCCTTGTGAAGAATTCAGGTGGGATAGTCACTTGGCACGAGACACTGGTAAACTGAGGCGCGATCGCCATGCCACCACGCGCCAGTCGGCCTGTACACGTATCAACAAACTCGCGTCCCGAGGTAACCCTCGCCTTCCGAGACATATTTTTGGAGTAAATCCTGCTCGTCTTCCGAAAAACTCGCATACAGGGACACTCGCATTCCGAGGTACCACTGTACTGTGTAGCTGTCCTTGTTGCTCGGAAATGCACTGACAATTATTGTATATATTTACTGAATTTACCCAAGGGTCACTATCTAATGGCCTCGACGAGGACAGAAAGCCGGCGGCTTGTTAAAGGGCCCGCCAATTGTCTTAGTTATATTTTTTAGCTGGAATTTGGCATTTACGGCTTCAGTGGGTAGGCAGTTCCATGGGTTTATAACCCTCTTGGTGGAAAAAACATATGTTTTCAGTCCTCCTTGAGAGAACATACTCTCCAAAATATATCTGTGATTGCCCTGTTATCAGTGACTTCATATTAAATGGTATGAGGTACTTTGAGCTCTGTAATTACTTCATACACTCAGGAATATTGGAAGATATTCTTGTGCTGCACCCAGATTTTGCCAGTGAAGGATAATAGATCAGCCTTAAGTATTTTGTTCTCTCCTGATTCCATGTATGACTGGCCATCCTGTGAGGTGAGGATGTTGAATGAGCTTGTAGCTGGGTTTTGATCTACACTGTGTGGTCCTTCATACAAAATAGGGAAGCAGTACATTGCTGTGTATACCTAAACATGTTAAAAAATACATTGTTTGAGAGGAGTCTTGTAGAAACTGGTAAGAGTAATTATAATGTTTCCATGATTCAGTGCTTACCTCTTGTGAAAATCGTGAAGAGTTGTTTAGTCAGAGTTGATTAGTTTTTTGTATCGAGGCTGGTATTTTCTACCTTGATTCCATGTATGTCTAACCATCCTGTGAAATGGGAGTATTAGATAAACTTATAGCTAGTTTTTTATCTACACTGTAATATTCCAAATAGAATAGGGTAGCACCACATTGCTGTGTATACCTAATCTTAATAAAAAAAAAATCGGTAATAAAGATTTTAAATTATAGTTTGTATTATTACAAGTACTGTATTTTCCTTATTAAATCATGTTAACCATGGATCATTAAGATCTCATGTTGATATTTAAGTCATATTTCTTTTGAGCTGCTAATCCATGCTAATCATTATTTAATCATTCATTAAATTGTGCATTATGTCTCAATTTTTCACTTCCTTGGATATACTGTACAGTACAAAAAGGCATACGCCAATCGTATTGGCGTATGCCTTTCCATTGGAGACTTTCAGCGCCGTGGAGAGGGGGGCCCTGCTGCCTGAGTAACAGCTTCTCCCCCGAATCAACCTACCCTGGCTTTGCGTCCTGGTGAGGCCACTCCAGACCGACAACCAGAGCGCAACTCCATAGTCTCCCGAGACTGATGGATGCCTACTACAAAAAGATAGGATAAAAACAAACCAGTAATATTTCTTTCATTATATTTTTTATTTAAATAACTGCATCAATATTTTTACAGCTGACAGGATTTGTTTTACCATACAGGTGCATTATTTGTTAAAATTTTTTTAGTTTATTGTTACACACAATGGTGCTACATAGCCTTCCCAGCTTGATGCCTTCTTTTAATACTTACTGATTAATAAATAAATAATAATAAATAAATTTTATTTAGGAAAAGTACATACAGTTGATTTACAAACATAATGTTGGATTTATAGACAGAGCTAGTAGTGTACATACAATACCTAAAGCCACTAATACTCATAGCATTTCGGGCAAGGTGTGGGGGGAAAAAACACTTAGACTAAAACTTAATAGTACAGTAATAGGCATTAGGTATAAATTGTGTTGAAAGAAGGAATAAAAAATAAAAAAAAAAAGGGGGGTAACATAGCAGAAATCAGCAATTGTACACGTTGGTGAACAACCAGCATTGTTTACAAAAATAGCAAGACATGGGTTTGACATTTAGGGGGTAAGGTAGGTTACATAGAGTTATAAAATTAGGTAGTAATTGGTTTTACTCTTAAACTGGTTGGGGTACAGCCTTTGACATGATTTGGGAGGTCATTCCACATTCTGGGTCCCTTGATTTGTAGAGCACTAATAGTTTGGTTACACACAACCAAATTGTGTAACAGGAAGAGGTCTTGGACACAAATTTGTTCCATGCTAAATGTAGAGGAATCAGCTGAGTATTCCTCAAATAAAATAAGCTGCCTCAGCTTATAAAGTAAATAAAATAAGCATTTCTCAAATAAGTAGCTTCCTCACCTCACTGCCTTACTGCTACATAGCCTTCCTGGCATTGTGCCTTCTTTTGATAATTACTTGTTCCACACCCAAGTTGTGTAACAGGAAGAGGTCTTGGACCCCTACTTCGCTCTCTCTTTTTTAATAGTCCATATAGTCATAATTATAGCTTTAAGTATTCAATGAATAAAGTTTTGACATTTTTACCCTTCTTACCTAACATCATTTGTGGAGCATATTTATATTTTATGTCTCTCCCAGATTTAATTTAAAAATAAAACCAAAACTAAATAAATTAGAAATGGGTATGTATAGCTAAGGTACACCCTTACTACTAGGTGAACAGGGGCATTTAGTGATAGTAAATGATCCCATCAAGCAGGGGCTCATCACCTCTCATATTTCATGTTCAGTGTTTATTTACTTAATAACTACTGGTATAATATCTTGCTATTATAAAACTAATTCTAATATCATAAAAGACATATTTACTCAAAGTTTCAAAACAGAGAATGCATATATAACTAACATGAAGGACTCCTCTTCACGAGATTCAATTTTTATAATCTTTTATTTGTTCCAAAATCTTAAAATCGATCCCAGTGTTATGTAGTCTCTAGATGATTTCTAAACAATATGGTCACGGTTGCGGTATCGGGCAAGCGTTGGTATATTGAGCAGAACGCAGAGTTTTACTTGATGGTGAGGAATGGTCGGAGTTCTGTCTATTGGCCGATAGAAAGACATGTCAACCACATACGGAGTTCCACACAAGAATAATCTTGCAAAGGGTTGCATGATTTCTCTGGGCACAAACACCAGGTCTACCAAGTGGCCAATGGCATTGCAGCACATGTGTTGCCTGATACCAGTTTGTTTTGCTCTGGTGATTCACAGACTTGTCACTCTAGATGATTTCTAAACAATATGGTCACGGTTGCGGTATCGGGCAAGCGTTGGTATATTGAGCAGAACGCAGAGTTTTACTTGATGGTGAGGAATGGTCGGAGTTCTGTCTATTGGCCGATAGAAAGACATGTCAACCACATACGGAGTTCCACACAAGAATAATCTTGCAAAGGGTTGCATGATTTCTCTGGGCACAAACACCAGGTCTACCAAGTGGCCAATGGCATTGCAGCAAAGGTGCTGGAACCAATGATATTGATCGTTACATGATCGGTAGAAGAGTGACGTCATGACCAAGTGACGACTACGTCACTTGTTATTCTTCATAACAGCTTTGGTCTAAGTTTCTGTGCCTTTTGGCATGGTCTGTCTCTAAAGGTGGTGTGCGAGCCAGGAGTAATATTCCACAGTACTTTAGCTGCATGTACCTAGGGTTTCCTTCCCTAGGTGCCCAGTAAGTACTGCCCTTGGGGCTTGGGGCCACCTTCCACAAGTCGCCTTGTGATCTGCCTCCGCCGTGTCTTTTACTGCTCGGTACTTGGCCGCCCTTCGAGTCAGCTGGGATTTTTGTTGCCCTTGTTTGCCTCTGGGTAGGAGGTAGTTTTCACCTATTATTGCGGCTGGCTCTGTTTCACCTGGGTACGTTGTCCTCTTGGGGGGGGGTTCTTTTGTTTGTTTTCTCCTGCCTGGTAGGGGGATCTGCCTTTGGTTTGTTGCCCCTATCCACATTAGGGTTTATATATCCCTTTCTGTCTTCTTGGTCTTCCCTCTGCTAGGCCTCCGTGAGTGGACACGTCCTGGGGGTTCAGCTTTTAGGAGTTAGCTCGGTAGTCTTGGGCGCTGGTTCACAGTATTCAGCCTGAGCTTCCTATAGCGTGTGATTCCAAGGCTAAGGGCCCTGGAAAATCTTGTGGCGGCTCCGTGGTCTGATGGATGCAACCCTTGAATCCCCTCTCGCTTCATGCGAGGTTGATGGTTGCTCTGTCCCCTTGTCTCAGAGTGACAATCACCGGTTGTGCCACCACCATGCTGCCTGTAGGGTCGGTGATTCTTTTGACCCGGAGTCGTGCGACATTTGTTCTTTGTACATGTTCCAGTTCACCCAAGCTACTGAATGTGATATGAGGGTGCAGGCAGCAGAGGCATTGCATGCTCAGTTTAGGTTGCTGCAATGTGATAGGTTAGCTACTACCCCAGATGCCCAGCGACTGCTCCTTTTTGGTTATAAGGACCCAGACGTAGGGGTGGGAGTTGCTTCTACTTTTGTTCTGTCCGCCCCTCCTTGTCTTTCCCCATCAGTTGTTCATTTGGTCCCCCCCCCCCTCCCCTTTGCTTCTGGCTCCAAAACGTCTGAGGGTTTCGAAGTTGGGGCAGGGTTTAGTTGGTGTTGAGTCTCGGGAAAGTTCCCTTCCGGGGTAGCAGCGGAAGGGAACTCCTGTCAGAGCATCTGGGTTTGACTAGTGGGCCCCCCTTCGTTCCTGCTTTTTTGGCTGCTCCTGCCTTTTCTTTAGAGGCGGAGTGGTTTGGAGGACGGCTCGGCTCCGGATCCTTGGTGTGAGGTTCCCAGGGTAGGGGAGGGGTTGATTTGGTGACCTTGGGACCCCGTTAGACCCTGCATGGGTTTTTGTACCCTCGGAGCAGGGCTTCGTGTTACAAGGAGAGGGGATCTCCTTCACTCCCTCCTCGTATGAATTGGATTTGGCGTCTACCCCTCCCTGGGTTCAGTTCCATAATCCCATGGGCTTTTCGGTCCCATCCTTCCGGAGGTTTTTGGCTTCTCGTGTCCTGTCCCATGTGATGTGGGAAATCCTTGCGGCTTATCTTCTGCACGACCCGGATTATGCTCCCGTGATAGATGCATGTCTCTTCGTGTATAGATCTTCGTGTCCATACTGGGTTCGTTATGAAGTTCCGGAGTCGTCCTTTTTAGCAGATTGCCCTCTCTCTCTTCGTTGGAGGCTTGGCATACGTTCTGTCGGTCCCACACGCTTGAGTGGAGGGAGGCTCAGACAGCACTGCAGGTTTTCCTGGGGGGGGGGGCGAATTTGAGCATCTCGCTGCATGTTTCTTCATCCCTGCCCTTATGTGGGATGTTGGTGTGATGCAGCTTCATGTGCAGGTTTCTTTCTTTTCGGCCTCATTGGTCGCGGAGGATTTGCATACGAGTGGCCTGCTGGCTTCGGCCCTGCTTTTCTTCTCCCTCCTTGAACACTCCTCGGATTGGCTCGAGGTGGACGTGGAAGAGCGTGGGACCATCTCTGGGTCTGGTGCGTTGCCCTCGGTGGCACGTGCATAGTCTGCATTGTTGAAGCTATTCACGCTGCTTTATGCATGCAGTTTTGCGTTTTTTCCTTCTCGCCTCACGGCAGGTGGTGGTTGCTTCTTCCTTGGAATCTGCTTGGGCCCTGGCTTTTAGAGTGTCTTCACCTTTTTATGTAGGTGCTACATAGCCTTCCCGGCTTGGTGCCTTCTTTGATAATTACTTACCTCCAGGGGGGGAAGCACTGAAAGGTGCACCTCAAGGGCCTGAGGGGTGCGCCCCCAGGGGGGCTAAGAGGTACTCCCAAGAGATGAGGGGTATACAGACCCAGGGGCTGAGAGGTACACCCCTGGGGGCTGAGGGGTACACCCCTGGAGGCTAAGAGGTACACCCCCGGGGGCTAAGGGGTACACCCCCGGGGGCTAAGGGGTACACCCCCGGGGGCTAAGGGGTACACCCCAGGGGGCTAAGAGGTACACCCCTGGGGGCTAAGGGGTACACCCCCGGGGGCTAAAGGGTGCACCCCCGGGGGCTAAGGGGTACACCTCCGGGGTACACCCCAGGGGGCTAAGGGGTACACCCCCCGGGGCTAAGGGGTACACCCCCGGGGGCTAAGGGGTACACCCCCGGGGGCTAAGGGGTACACCCCCAGGGCCTGAAGGGTACACCCCGGGGGCTAAGGGGTACACCCCCGGGGGCTAAGGGGTACACCCCCGGGGGCTGAGGGGTACACCCCCGGGGGCTAAGGGGTACACCCCCTGGGTCTAAGGGGTACACCCCCGAGGGCAAAGGGGTACACCCCCGGGGGCTAAGGGGTACACCCCTTGGGTCTAAGGGGTACATCCCCGGGGCTGAGGGGTACACCCCCGGGGGCTAAGGGGGTACACCCCCGGGGGCTGAGGGGTACACCCCCGGGGGCTCAGGGGTACATCCCCTGGGTCTAAGGGGTACACCCCTGAGGGCTGAGGGGTACATCCTTGGGGGCTAAAGAGTACACCCCTGGGGGCTAAGGGTTACACACACGGGGGTTAAGGGGTACACCCCCGGGGGCTAAGGGGTACACCCCCGGGGGCTATGGGGTACACCCCCGGGGGCTAAGGGGTACACCCCCGGGGGTTAAGGAGTACACCCCCGGGGCTAAGGGGTACACCCCCGGGGGCTAAGGGGTACACCCCCAGGGGCTGAGGGGTACACCCACGGGGGCTAAGGGGTACACCCCGGGGGGTTAAGGGGTACACCCCCGGGGGCTAAAGGGTACACCCCGGGGGCTAAGGGGTACACCCCCAGGGGCTGAGGGGTACACCCCCGGGGGCTAAGGGGTATACCTCCGGGGGCTAAGGGGTACACCCCCGGGGGCTAAAGAGTACACCCCTGGGGGCTAAGGGTTACACCCCCGGGGGTTAAGGGGTACACCCCCGGGGGCTAAGGGGTACACCCCCGGGGGCTATGGGGTACACCCCCGGGGGCTAAGGGGTACACCCCCGGGGGTTAAGGAGTACACCCCCGGGGCGAAGGCGTACACCCCCCAGGGGCTAAGGGATACACCCCCAGGGGCTGAGGGGTACACCCCCGGGGGCTAAGGGGTACACCCCGGGGGGTTAAGGGGTACACCCCCGGGGGCTAAGGGGTACACCCCCGGGGGCTAAGGGGTACACCCCCGGGGGCTAAGGGGTACACCCCCAGGGGCTGAGGGGTACACCCCCGGGGGCTAAGGGGTACACCCTCGGGGGCTGAGGGGTGCACCCCCGGGGCTAAGGGGTACATCCCCAGGGGCTGAGGGGTACACCCCCGGGGGCTAAGGGGTACACCCCCGGGGGGCAAGGGGGTACACCCCCGGGGGCTAAGGGGTACACCCCCGGGGGCAAAGGGGTACACCCCCAAGGGCTAAGGGGTACACCCCCGGGGGCTAAGGGGTACACCCCCGGGGGCTAAGGGGTACACCCCCGGGGGCTAAGGGGTACACCCCGGGGGTTAGGGGGTACACCCCCGGGAGCTAAGGGGTACACCCCCGGGGGCTAAGGGGTACACCCCAGGGGGCTAAGGGGTACACCCCTGGGGGCTAAGGGGTACACCCCCGGGGGCTAAAGGGTACACCCCAGGGGGCTTAGGGGTACACCCCCGGGGGCTAAGGGGTACACCCCCGGGGGCTAAGGGGGTACACCCCCGGGGGCTAAGGGGTACACCCCCAGGGGCTGAGGGGTACACCCCGGGGGCTAAGGGGTACACCTCCGGGGGCTAAGGTGTACACCCCCGGGGGCTAAGGGGTACACCCCCGGGGGCTGAGGGTACACCACCGGGGGCTGAGGGGTACACCCCCGGGGGCTGAGGGGTACACCCCCGGGGGCTAAGGGGTACACCCCCTGGGTCTAAGGGGTACACCCCCGGGGCTGAGGGGTACACCCCCGGGGCGGAGGGTACACCCCAGGGGGCTGAGGGGTACACCCCCGAGGGCTGAGGGGTACACCCCGGGGGCTAAGGGGTACACCCCCGGGGGCTGAGGGGTACACCTCCGGGGCTATAGGGAACACCCCCGGGGGCTGAGGGGTACACCCCCGGGGGCTGAGGGTACACCCCCGGGGGCTGAGGGGTACACCCCCGGGGGCTGAGGGTACACCCCCGGGGGGCTGAGGGGTACACCCCCGGGGGGCTGAGGAGTACACCCCGGGGGCTGAGGGTACACCCCCGGGGGCTGAGGGGTACACCCCCGGGGGCTGAGGGGTACACCCCCTGGGGCTGAGGATACACCCCCAGGGGGCTGATACACCCCCGGGGGCAAAGGGGTACACCCCCGGGGACTGCGGGGTACACCCCCGGGGGACTAAGGGGTACTCCCCGGGGGCTGAGGGGTACACCCCCGGGGGCTAAGGGGTACACCCCCGGGGGCTAAGGGGTACACCCCTGCGGGGCTAAAGGGTACACCCCCGGTTGCTGAGGGTACACCCCCGGGGGCTAAGGGGTACACCCCCGGGGGGCAAGGGGGTACACCCCCGGGGGCTAAGGGGTACACCCCCGGGGGCAAAGGGGTACACCCCCAAGGGCTAAGGGGTACACCCCCGGGGGCTAAGGGGTACACCCCCGGGGGCTAAGGGGTACACCCCCGGGGGCTAAGGGGTACACCCCGGGGGTTAGGGGGTACACCCCCGGGAGCTAAGGGGTACACCCCCGGGGGCTAAGGGGTACACCCCAGGGGGCTAAGGGGTACACCCCTGGGGGCTAAGGGGTACACCCCCGGGGGCTAAAGGGTACACCCCAGGGGGCTTAGGGGTACACCCCCGGGGGCTAAGGGGTACACCCCCGGGGGCTAAGGGGGTACACCCCCGGGGGCTAAGGGGTACACCCCCAGGGGCTGAGGGGTACACCCCGGGGGCTAAGGGGTACACCTCCGGGGGCTAAGGTGTACACCCCCGGGGGCTAAGGGGTACACCCCCGGGGGCTGAGGGTACACCACCGGGGGCTGAGGGGTACACCCCCGGGGGCTGAGGGGTACACCCCCGGGGGCTAAGGGGTACACCCCCTGGGTCTAAGGGGTACACCCCCGGGGCTGAGGGGTACACCCCCGGGGCGGAGGGTACACCCCAGGGGGCTGAGGGGTACACCCCCGAGGGCTGAGGGGTACACCCCGGGGGCTAAGGGGTACACCCCCGGGGGCTGAGGGGTACACCTCCGGGGCTATAGGGAACACCCCCGGGGGCTGAGGGGTACACCCCCGGGGGCTGAGGGTACACCCCCGGGGGCTGAGGGGTACACCCCCGGGGGCTGAGGGTACACCCCCGGGGGGCTGAGGGGTACACCCCCGGGGGGCTGAGGAGTACACCCCGGGGGCTGAGGGTACACCCCCGGGGGCTGAGGGGTACACCCCCGGGGGCTGAGGGGTACACCCCCTGGGGCTGAGGATACACCCCCAGGGGGCTGATACACCCCCGGGGGCAAAGGGGTACACCCCCGGGGACTGCGGGGTACACCCCCGGGGGACTAAGGGGTACTCCCCGGGGGCTGAGGGGTACACCCCCGGGGGCTAAGGGGTACACCCCCGGGGGCTAAGGGGTACACCCCTGCGGGGCTAAAGGGTACACCCCCGGTTGCTGAGGGTACACCCCCGGGGGGCTGAGGGGTACACCCCCGGGGGCTGAGAGGGTACACCCCCGGGGGGCTGAGGGGTACGCCCCCGGGGGCTGAGAGGGTACACCCCCGGGGGCTGAGGGTACACCCCCGGGGGCTGAGGGTACACCCCCGGGGGCTGAGAGGGTACACCCCCGGGGGCTGAGAGGGTACACCCCCGGGGGCTGAGGGTACACCCCCGTGGGCTGAGGGTACACCCCCGGGGGGCTGAGGGGTACACCCCCGGGGGCTGAGAGGGTTCACCCCCGGGGGGGGGGCTAAGGGGTACACCCCCGGGGGCTAAGGGCACCTCCCCACTGACCAGCGGAGAGGGAGTCCAGCTTCAATATGGCCTCCGTGTCGGGTAATATATCTTGGCAAGAATATTAATACACGTGTATATGTTATATATGCGGGGGGATAGTCAGACATTCAAGGAAAATCAGATTTAAGTCTACCGGCTTAGTGGAGCAGACATGTTAACTCACTGATGAGATTACTTGCTGCTGGAGTTCCTTGACATTTTGGAATACCAGTGCTGCTGCTGCTGCTGCTGTTGCTGCTGCTGCTGCTGCTGCGGCTGCTGCTTCTCCTGCTGCTTCTCCTGCTGCGGCTGCTGCTGCTGCTGCTTCTCCTGCTGCTGCTGCTGCTGCTGCTGCTCATACTGTTGTTGCTGCTACTGCTGCTGCTCATACTGTTGCTGCTGCTGCTCCTGCTGTTGCTGCTGTTGCTGCTGCTGCTGCTGCTCATACTGTTGTTGCTGCTACTGCTGCTGCTCATACTGTTGCTGCTGCTGCTTTGCTGCTGCTGCTCCTGCTGTTGCTGCTGCTGCTGCTATTCCTGCTCTTCCTCCTCCTCCTCTTCTCCCTCCTCCCCGTCTCCCTCCTCCTGCTTCTTCTCCTGAACCAGAGGTCAACTTTTAAATGGCGGATTAATACGCCCCCGGTCTGATTACCAGGTATTGTTGGGCACGTTTCTTTTCACCTACTACTTCTCTTCACCTAGCAGTAAATAGGTATCCGGAAGTTTGACGACTGTTGTGGGGGTTGTATACTGGGGAAAGGTTGGGGAGGGGGGCCTCGTCACCAGCCTGATGTATATATTTAAATATATACACTCGAGCTTCCTGCCCCCGACAACGGGAATTATTTATTAATTTTCCATACATACGAAGATTCAAATGTGAGATGCAAATTTGGCCGATAAATATTGCTAGTTTATATGTTCTGCTCTAAATAAAAAAACAAAAAATATGATTATATGAGGCTGAATTACGTGACTAACTTTGTACCTTGTCAGAGACTGGACCGCGGGGACGTTGACCCCCGGAATCACTGCAAGGTAAAGCTTCACACATGTCAGGAGTGTGGAGCGTAGCCTCGTACTACACTACTGTCTCCACGTCAGGTATGTGGAGCGTAGCCTCGTGCTACACTACTGTCTCCACGCCAGGTATGTGGAGCGTAGCCTCGTACTACACTACTGTCTCCATGCCAGGTATGTGGAGCGTAGCCTCGTGCTACACTACTGTCTCCACGCCAGGAGTGTGGAGCGTAGCCTCGTGCTACACTACTGTCTCCACGCCAGGTATGTGGAGCGTAGCCTCGTACTACACTACTGTCTCCATGCCAGGTGTGTGGAGCGTAGCCTCGTGCTACACTACTGTCTCCACGCCAGGTGTGTGGAGCGTAGCCTCGTGCTACACTACTGCCTCCACACCAGGTGTGTGGAGCGTAGCCTCGTACTACACTACTGTCTCCACGCCAGGAGTGTGGAGCGTAGCCTCGTGCTACACTACTGTCTCCACGCCAGGTGTGTGGAGCGTAGCCTCGTGCTACAATACTATCTCCACGCCAGGTGTGTGGAGCGTAGCCTCGTGCTACAATACTATCTCCACGCCAGGTGTGTGGAGCGTAGCCTCGTGCTACAATACTATCTCCACGCCAGGTGTGTGGAGCGTAGCCTCGTGCTACAATACTATCTCCACGCCAGGTGTGTGGAGCGTAGCCTCGTGCTACACTACTGTCTCCACGCCAGGTGTGTGGAGCGTAGCCTCGTACTACACTACTGTCTCCACGCCAGGTGTGTGGAGCGTAGCCTCGTGCTACACTACTGTCTCCACGCCAGGTGTGTGGAGCGTAGCCTCGTGCTACAATACTATCTCCACGCCAGGTGTGTGGAGCGTAGCCTCGTGCTACAATACTATCTCCACGCCAGGTGTGTGGAGCGTAGCCTCGTGCTACAATACTATCTCCACGCCAGGTGTGTGGAGCGTAGCCTCGTGCTACAATACTATCTCCACGCCAGGTGTGTGGAGTGTAGCCTCGTGCTACAATACTATCTCCACGCCAGGTGTGTGGAGCGTAGCCTCGTGCTACAATACTATCTCCACGCCAGGTGTGTGGAGCGTAGCCTCGTGCTACAATACTATCTCCACACCAGGTGTGTGGAGCGTAGCCTCGTGCTACACTACTGTCTCCACGCCAGGTGTGTGGAGCGTAGCCTCGTGCTACACTACTGTCTCCACGCCAGGTGTGTGGAGCGTAGCCTCGTGCTACACTACTGTCTCCACGCCAGGTGTGTGGAGCGTAGCCTCGTGCTACAATACTATCTCCACACCAGGTGTGTGGAGCGTAGCCTCGTGCTACACTACTGTCTCCACGCCAGGTGTGTGGAGCGTAGCCTCGTGCTACACTACTGTCTCCACGCCAGGTGTGTGGAGCGTAGCCTCGTGCTACACTACTGTCTCCACACCAGGTGTGTGGAGCGTAGCCTCGTGCTACACTACTGTCTCCACGCCAGGTGTGTGGAGCGTAGCCTCGTGCTACACTACTGTCTCCACGCCAGGTGTGTGGAGCGTAGCCTCGTGCTACACTACTGTCTCCACGCCAGGTGTGTGGAGCGTAGCCTCGTGCTACACTACTGTCTCCACGCCAGGTGTGTGGAGCGTAGCCTCGTGCTACACTACTGTCTCCACGCCAGGCGTGTGGAGCGTAGCCTCGTGCTACACTACTGTCTCCACGCCAGGTGTGTGGAGCGTAGCCTCGTACTACACTACTGTCTCCACGCCAGGTGTGTGGAGCGTAGCCTCGTACTACACTACTGTCTCCACACCAGGTGTGTGGAGCGTAGCCTCGTACTACACTACTGTCTCCACGCCAGGTGTGTGGAGCGTAGCCTCGTACTACACTACTGTCTCCACGCCAGGTGTGTGGAGCGTAGCCTCGTACTACACTACTGTCTCCACACCAGGTGTGTGGAGCGTAGCCTCGTACTACACTACTGTCTCCACGCCAGGTGTGTGGAGCGTAGCCTCGTACTACACTACTGTCTCCACACCAGGTGTGTGGAGCGTAGCCTCGTGCTACACTACTGCCTCCACACCAGGTGTGTGGAGCGTAGCCTCGTGCTACACTACTGTCTCCACACCAGGTGCTGTCTTCACTAATTTTGCCGATTGCCTTTTCCTCTTCCTCGTGGTATAATTTTTCCTCCCCCACCTCTTCTCCTTTCTGATTGTTCCTACCTACCGACTTGTTGTCATTCTTGAATATTCTTTCCGTTGCCTTCTTCTGTTTTGATGCCGGGTGTTTGGGGGAGACACACACACACTCGCCTGTAGAGCTGTGGTACCTCACCTTGTCGAGTGAGGGGACGCTTTTATTGTCAAACTTTGCCTTCGTTACTGTGTCCCATCTCCACAGACTGACGGTTCTTAAGGTAACGATTGCAGGATGTATATCCACGATGCCCCTCGACAAGACGAGCGGCCCCGTCTTGTCGGACGTCCTGTCTGTGGCTCCATGATGGGTATGGGGGCTTATTCGTGGATGAAATTATATTCATGTTCGTTTCTGTGCAGATTTCTGACCCTCATTCAACTTCTCAGACTCGTGGGGTAGGCGACCAGGGCCCACGAGTTGAACTGTGATAAAAGGCCGGGCTCTGTAGCCCCCGCTACATTGGGCCCTGACCAAGTTGCTGCTCTGACTCTCCTGACTCTCTGCTCCCTCTCCCACCTCTGTGGGGGGGGGGGGGGGTTGAGCCCCAAGTCCCCAGTGGTGACCACCTCATCACCTGGAGTGGCTCCATCTCTCATTGTAACTACTGTGCCTCTTACTGGGGGTGCTCGGCGCCGTCACTTCCGCAGTCGCACACGCACGTGCGTCAATCAACAGTCAATCAAGTAAAATTGAGTCCGAGCGCAGTTAAAAGCTCTGTACCTCAAGGTACAGTCCTTGCACCACTGCTGTTCCTTATCCTCATATCAGATATAGACAAAAATACAAGTCACAGCTTCGTGTCATCCTTTGCAGATGATACAAAATCAGCATGAAAATTACCTCTGCTGAAAACATTGATAAACTACAAACAGATATTAACAAAGTTTTCGATTGGGCAGCAGAAAATAACATGATGTTTAACGGTGATAAATTCCAGATACTCAGGTACGGCAAAAATGAGGATCTGAAACATAATACAGGGTACAAAACACAATCGAATCTGCCCATAGTAGGAAAACAGCATGCCAAGGATTTGGGAATAATCCGTACTTATTACAGTAATAGTAATTACAATTATTACTTAACCTATACCTATAATAGGTTAAGTAATAATTGTAATTACGAAGCAATAAGATGCTTATCTTAACATACTAAGAAGGTTAGTTAAGGTCGGTGTTTTCTATGAAGCTTTTCAAGGTAAACTAGTATGTTTAGTATGTCACATATGCACGTATTTAATAAGTCAATAATATTGACTATACGAAATTGCGAGAACGGGTTGATGAGGGCCTGCGGGCCGCTCCAAGCAACAGCCTGGTGGACCAAACTCTCACAAGTCAAGCCTGGCCTCGGGCCGGGCTTGGGGAGTAGAAGAACTTCCAGAACCCCATCAACCAGGTATCACGATTCCTTCCGGTTCTAATATATTCCAAGCATTTTTGGTCTTAATTCGTGGACTAGGCATTTTGATCCTAGTCATGTTGATTCTACACGTTCTGATTTATTCATCCATAAACACGTAGTTAATTCGGTGGATACCTGTGTCACTCCCCCCCCCCCACCCATACTGGTACACGGGTCGTTGCAGTCCCTTCTCAGGAAGCAACTGACTGCTTGGCCTCGTTGTAATGCATTGGTGAGACCCCAGTTCGGATCTCCTAAACTACCCGGTTAAATGCCAGCATTGGCACAGTTATTCTCCCGCACCATGTTGTGACTGGTGACAGGGAACTGAAAGACTGCCACGAGGATTTTAAGTATATCCTTGAGGCCCAGAGTCATTCTATCCTCCAGACAGATACGTTCACTCGACCCCCTCGTGGTCGTCGTCAGCCTCTTCGCGCAGTGAAGATCATTTTTGATAGCAGGTCCCTCCCGTCTTCCGTCGTTCTTGCTGTAGTCAGATGCTCCGTTTAGGAGTACATCCCTCTCCTTAACTTTGCAACAGGTGTTGGAGATTTGGTCATCTTATCTTGAGGTTAGCATGGTCCCTTCAAGTGAACAAATGAGGTGTCTCTCTGTTCCTTGTGTGAAGACTCGGGAATTGCCTTGTGTAGGCACAAGACTTGTCAATTTCGTGAGCCACCACCATTTTCTGTTTCGATAATCTTCGGACTTAGGTAGAGTATACGTCAAAATGCGACGCTCTATTAGGGAAGATGGGCTTTTGAGGCTGCAGAAAACCACTGAAATCTGTCAGCAGGGAACTCTGCCCTCAATATCTTTAACCTGTATGCTCCTAGTGATAAGTTTAATTATACTGACCTTCCTGTCTGTATTCAGACTGAGCCTACCATCATTAAAGGTGATTATAACGCTAGACATAGGAATATTGGTAATTCGCAGTTCAGTAATCGTAACAGCAACCAACTGGTGTCACTATTAGGTAGTCACGATGATGCACAGATTGTGGGTGACCTTGAACCGACGCATATCTACGGAGGTATTCTTGATCTATGTCTCGGGTTCAACGTCTCCCACACCGTGTGCGCCTCGTCAATAGTGCCAGATATGGCGTCTGATCATCTGGCCATATTAGCCACTGTAAACATTGGAAGCTCTATCCTCCCCGGCGGAGTGTTCAAGCGGAAGAGGCTGGCTGTGCCCATCGATCAACGAGACAATCTTGTTGCTCATGTGTCAGAATGGTGCAGTTCATCTGAGCCTTCATCAGTTGAAGATTTTAACAATGAGCTCACAGGTACTATCGAGCAGTTTATAGAATCACTTGATCCATTGTCCAGGCCACGTAACCCAAATTACACTGGTCATAGCACTTATGCCTATTAAAATTATTCTAATTTACATGCACTAAAACGCACTGCCAGAAGAATTGGACTAGCTTATAGAAGGACCCGCACTGATGAAATGCTTAAGCTCTTTCAAATGGCTCTGGCTGAGGCCCGGGAACGTATGGTAGAGCTTAGATAGACAAACTGGGAAACTTTTGTCCGTGGTCTTAACTCTCACACGCCACTAAGTCGGGCATGGAAGGATATCAACAAGATCAAAGGGAAAAATGCTGTAGAGATCTCGTACCCTAATCCTCTGCACAGAGCAAATGAGCTTGTTGATGCTTGGGCCACGACTTCCAGCTTTGACAGTCTTCCTCTACCCACACAGAACGAATTAAATAATAGATATACTGATAGAGCAAGGCTCCTTGACTTCATGCTTCATCAAGAGGATGACTGTGACATGCTTTTTATTGAATACGAACTAGACTCTGCTCTACATAAAGGCAAAGCTACATCACCCGGGGAGGATGGAGTTACTTACGGCATACTGCGTATGCTTCTGCTAGTTCCAGGGAATCCCTTGCTTCAATTGTATATGAGCTATGTAACTGGGGAGCTTCCAAAGTCATGGACCAAGTCTTATTATTCCCATTCCTAAACCTAACCAGCCGAGTGCTTTTCGCCCAATCTCCCTCACTAGTTGTCTCTGTAAATGTCTTGAGAGGATGGTTCTCAATCGTCTTTACAGAATAGTAACATGTTGTCTTCCCCAGATATATGGCTTTACGCATGGAAAGTGTACATCACTGTATTACCACATTCCTCACCCTGCATACTGATAGGTCATATACCACTTTCCTAGATCTTAAGTCAGCCTAGCCTAAACATTGCTAACCCAAACGTCATTCTGAGCAAACTTGCTAAAATGAATGTTGGAGGATGGCTTCTATGGTGGATAAGAGGCTATCTGTCCAATCGGAAGTCATCTGTACTGTTCCAAGGGCATAAGAGTGTAATGAGAGATTTTGAACTTGGCACTCCACAGGGAGGTGTCCTCAGTCCTACTCTGTTCAATGTGTTAATCAATGCACTTTTAAACTCAGTAACTAGGAGGCCCAACGAACACATCATTAGCTATGCGGAAGATATACTGATCCACACTAATGGGTATACCAACACCCAAAATGTTCTGAACTCTGTATTGCACACATGTCAGGAACTATGCTTAGTCATTTCAGTAGAGAAAACACAGATCATGAACCGACACCCACCCAGACAGGGTGGGGCCGTTCGCAAAATGCAGTTGTATGATGGCTCTCTGCTCGACTATGTAACCAGATACAAATACCTTGGTCTTAAGGGTCCACTGTACCGCAATGTTGTAGCCAGACTGGGTCGCCAATGTAGAGAGAGGTTCCGTGCTCTCAAGGCTGTGGCAGGCTACCCTCCAATCTATGGTGCAAATGTGAGAATTGGCAAAATGATGTATCTTTTTTTTTTTAGATATATTCAAGAGTTGTTACATTCTTGTACAGCCACTAGTACGCGTAGCGTTTCGGGCAAGTCCCTGGAATACGATTCCCGCCGCGAAGAATCGTTGTTATAACCAAGTACTCATTTTACTGTTGAGTTAAACAGAGGCTACAGTTAAGGATTTGCGCCCAGTAAATCCTCCCCGGTCAGGATACGAACCCATGACCAAGCGCTCGCGGAACGCCAGGCGAGTGTCTTACCACTACACCACGGAGACTGACAAATATATATCTCATATATTAGATCTGTGATCGATTATGCTGCATCTATGCTTGCTCTAGTGCCTGAGAGAATGGTTGGAGGGCTGGAAAAGATGCAAAACGAAGCATCAGATCAGATATTATGTACCTCGCCCTGCCCTGGTGACGCTCTATTACTCCCTCATCTATCCTTATCTCAACTATGGTATTTGTGCTTGGGGTTCTACTACCCATAATCATTTACGTCCTCTAATTACTCAACACAAAGCTGCTATTAGAACAATATCCAACTCTGGCCCCAGACATCACTCGGTACCCCTACTCAAATCTCTGAATATGTTAGATATTTAGTCACTGCACATTCTCTCATGTGTATTATATATATAAAACGGTGAACTGTAATGCCAATCCTGACCTTAAAAGCTTCATTGAAGGTTGTAACAGAACCCATGAGCACCACACCAGAAACAAATACCTTTTTGATATTCCAAGAGTACGACTTAACCAAACTAGAAATGCTCTACAAATCAAGGGGCCCAGAATGTGGAATGACCTTCCCAACCATGTTAAAGACTGTACCTCTCTCAACCAGTTTAAGATAAAACTAAGCACTACCTAATTAACTCCCTGTAACCTACCTATAACCCTATAATGTCACCCCATGTCTGTTATTTTTAAACAATGCTGTTTGTTGACCAAATTGTATTTTTGCTGTTTTTCTGCCATGTCCCCCCCTTTTTTATTTTTATATTGTATCAACACATTTTATACTTTAATCTCAATTAGTATTAAGTTTTAGTCTTCAGTGATTTCCTGCCCGAAACGCTTTGCGTAATAGTGACTTTAGGCATTGTATGTACTAGCTCTATCTATAAATCCATCAATATTTGTATCACACCTTGTATGTATGTACTTTACCTGAATAAACATTTGAATTGGAATTTTTTGAAGCCATGAGGATTATCCTCAGATGCCCCCGTACAACTAAATTACTAAACATGAGGAAGGAACTGAATATTTCATGTGTAAGTGATCGTATCACTGAACCGCCACTGTGCTCAGAATGTACAATATTCACCACCTCTTCCAAGAGAGACAACGACACTTTCCTGCCCCATGGGCGATCACTCCTTTCCAAATTACTGTCCCCCCTTTCCCACCCAAGAAGCTAACTAAAGAACAAGCCTTGCTTCGACAAGAAGCAAAGTACAATACCTTAAGCTAAATTGATGCTTTAGTCAGAGAGCGCTTCCTTTCGCAGATTATTTACACTGATGGATCCTTGCACCAGTCCCATGGTGCAGCTGGAAGTGCAGTTGTTGTGACAGGGAGAGATGGTTCCTTCTCCCATGAGTGTGGAGCGCGTCTAAGTAACTGGGCCTCCACTCTTCAAACAGAATTGGTTGCCATAATCCTGGCACTAGAGCGCGTATATGAATCCAAAGTTGACACGCTAATTGTAAGTGGCTCCTTGTCATGCTTGACTGCCCTCAGCTCCCCAAGGCATAACTGTGATGTGCTTATCTCTGAAGCTAGGCACAGATATAATGAAATAATCATTGATGGAGTCAGAGTCTGTCTCCCGTGGATTCCTTCACATATTGGTCTCTGAATGCATGACATAACTGATAAGTTGGCCAAGACTTTTGATCATAAAGAGGAAATTGATTACCAACTTGGACTGCCTTTGAGCAGCCTGAGGGCAGTAATATTCCAGGAACATCAATTGAATTTCGTAGACTTGTGGCAAAGTGAAATTCACACCAGTTACTCCATCTATCATCATTCTATTATGCAGGAAGAACCGCACGTCTATGGGTCATCCAATAAGGTTAGCAGACTTCTAGATGTTACCACTGCTAGGCTTAGGCTCGACTACAAGTACCTCTGGCAGTTTGTAACATCTGCTGATGTAGATTTATTTATTTATTTATTTATTTATTTATTTATTTATTTATTTATTTATTTATTTATTTATTTGTTTATTTATTTATTTATTTATATACAAGAAGTTACATTGGGGATTAACAGAGAATATAGAAAATAAGTTGATTTAACATTATTACGGCTCATTACCTGCTTATCAGTTTACAACCAAAATGTTAGATCACTTGGTAAACATTTTGACGATATAAATGCATTACTCACAGCACTAGGTACTAACTTATCGTTCATTATTTTAACAGAAACTTGGCTAAATAAAGACTATACCCAACTCTACAACTTAGTTGGCTATAAAACCATTCACACCTGTAGGCCTAATAAAAAAGGTGGTGGCACAGCTATATATTACCGAGATACTTTTATCTGCAACAGTGTCATTAGTGATAGAGATGACTACTGTGAATATACTTTTGCTCAGTTTACAATTAAATCCCTTAAATCCTCTTTGACTATTGGAGCCATCTATAGATTTCCCAATACTAACATAGCTTCTTTCTCAGACAACCTAAGGAATCTTATTATAAACAACAATCTCAACAAAAACCACATCATTCTGGGAGGAGACTTCAATATTGACCTGGGTCAACAAAACTGCTCTCAAGTTGACTATTTCCTTAACAGCATGAACTCCTGTATGCTAATCCCCACAGTCACCAAACCTACCCGAGTCACTCAAACATCAGCCACTACCTTGGATCACATATGGACAAACATAACAGCTCCCCTTGTATCTGGTATAATCTACGACAGAACAACTGACCACTATCCTACCTTTCTCATAGCGAACATGGACATAACACCACCAAAAAGCAAGAAACTTACATTCAGGTTACACAGTGAATCAGCTTTAGGCAATCTTACAAATGCACTTCACAATATTAACTGGGATTCTGAATTCAATAATACCCAGGATATAAATTCATTAGCTAACCTCTTCCTCTCCAAAACTCTAAGCCTCTACAACCTTCATTGTCCCCTTCTTACCAAGCAAGTAACTGACAAAAGATTAAACAATCCATGGCTCACAAGTGGCATTCTCAACTCAATCAACAAGAAACATGAATATGTAAAGAAACTTAGGATTGGCCTAGTTTCCAAGGAGGTAGCTAAAAGGTACTCATCAATGCTTACCAGTATCATAAGAAAGGTAAAACTTGCATATTATGTGAATAGATTCAATGAAGCAAAAGGCAACATGAAAAGCACATGGAAAACCATCTCTAGTATCCTAGGAACTAAACAATACTCACAAAACCAAATAAAACTTTATAAGGACGAGTATACACCGTCAACTGATTTAGAAATGGCAAATGAATTTAATAGTTTCTTTTCATCGGTTGGTGCTAATCTTGCCAGTAAAATCCCACAGACTCAGACACATATTAACACATATCTCTCAGGCAGCTATCCAAACTCTCTTCTCCTTTCACCAATCAGCCCGGCAGATGTTGTGTCCATCATACACTCTCTAAAAACCAAGGCAGGGAACACCAGTGAAATTCCGTCCATTGTATACGAGAGCGCCTCCCATGCCCTTGCCCCACCCATAGCACTACTGTTCAACAAATCTATAGTGTCACACCTTCCCTGATATCCTTAAAAAAGCAAGACTAACGCCAGTCCATAAAGGAGGTAATCCGGCAGACATAAACAATTACAGACCAATATCAAACCTACCCATTCTATCAAAAATATTTGAAAAAATTATCTACAAACAGCTCTATTCCTACCTCGTAAAATTCGACATACTCAGCCCCTGCCAGTTTGGCTTCCGGTTCCAAAAGAGCACCAATGATGCAATCATTAGTCTCCTTGACGAAATATACTCAGCCCTTGACAAAAAGGAGTTTCCGATTGGACTCTTCATTGACCTAAGAAAAGCCTTTGATACTGTTAATCACAACTACCTCTTACTTAAACTCCAGCATTATGGAATCCGAGGCCTTGCCCTTGACTACATCCGATCCTATCTTAGTGACAGACACCAATGTGTAACCATCAATGATACAACCTCTTCCACTCTACCAATTACCGTTGGAGTGCCACAGGGCAGCATCTTAGGACCTCTTCTATTTCTTATATATATCAATGATCTGCCTAATGTCTCTAATATTCTTAAACCTATATTGTTTGCTGATGATACTACCCTTATCTATTCAGACCCCAACCCACATACACTAAATAATGTTGTGAATAATGAATTAATAAAAGTCCACTTATGGATGTCAGCTAACATTAAACATAGAAAAGACTTACTACATCTTATTTGGAAGCAAATCATCTAATGCAATTCAGCTACAGATAGACAACATTAACATCAGTAATAAAAATGATGGCAAGTTTTTTGGCCTATTCTTAGACAAGAGACTCAACTTCAGCACCCACATTCAACACATAACTAAGAAAGTCTCTAAAACCGTTGGTATACTCTCTAAAATAAGATATTATGTTTCTAACTCTGCTCTCCTCTCACTATATTATGCACTAATCTACCCCTATCTTAATTATGGTATCTGTGCATGGGGGTCTACTACTGCAAACCACCTTAAGCCCATCATCACCCAGCAAAAATCTGCTATCAGAATAATAACAAACTTTGCTTTCAGACAACACTCAGCTCCCTTGTTTAAATCTCTTAACTTGCTAAATATTAACTCCCTCCACACATTCTCTTGTGTCAACTACATTTACAAAACCCTGTTCTTAAATGCAAATCCTGCTCTGAAACTCTCCCTGGACAGGTGTAATAGGACCCATTATCACCACACCAGAAATAAATATCTCTTTGATATCTCCAGGGTCAAACTTAATCTGTGTAAACACTCTATACAAATTAAGGGACCTATAGTCTATGGAACTCACTCCATAGTGAATTGAAAAGCTGTCAAACTTTTGCCTCATTTAAAAACAAAAACAAAAAGTACCTAATTTCATCTTCGTAGTTTCCTACACTGAGATTTAAATTTGCTCTGTATCTAGTGTTACCCAATCTCCCAATCTTTATGTACTTAATCCAAACAACTTTATCATTGTGTTCATTGCTGTCTTCTTTTATGTGCTAGCCATATATGCTGTATTGTGCCTGCTAAGTTTTGCTAAACTACCATTCAAGCTGTCATTGCAATTAATCTGAGCTACCTATGTGCTTTAATAGTTAGTTAAGTTCATTTATTATGCACCCCATACCCATGTTGTGGGCGGTAGTGGAAAGGGTTACAGAGGCACATAATGGGCTCAGGGACTGAACCCCACAATTCATTTAGCTAAGCAAGTTACAATCTTGATGAGCTAGTTACAAAATTCAATATAAGTCGTCACATCAACAATGGGTTCGAGATCGACCACGAGTACAGGTTCTAAATTAAGCAACTGACATATGTGGAGAGCTAGTGTCACAATTGATGTGTTTGTCCTGCACACCGCCCCCCATCCAGTGGGCAGCGGTGGATAGGTTACAATCACTCAGTTACTACCTACAGTTACCAAACTGGGGATATTTGGCTCCTACAATTTTCTCTCATCTTTTATTTTTTTTTTCTTGCTTTGTAACTGTTATCATTTTTTATAAATTTTGCAAGTATTTACCTACTTGCATACTTTTCTTAGATTAAGGACCTGCCCGAAACGCTGCGCGTACTAGTGGCTTTATAAGATTGTAATTACCAAATTATGTATCCTCACAATCCCAATGTACCTTCTTGTATATATATAAATAAATAAATAAATAAACATTCTTGTAAAGCCACTATCACGCATAGCGTTTCGGGCAAGTCCTTAAACTAACAGAAAATTTTTTGATAAATTAATGGTAAAATTTATATAAAAAATGATTGACTGAAGATTGATTGACGAGATTTGACTAAATGTAAACTCTGTCAGCAGAACTATTTGCACACTTTGCGTCATTATATAATGGAATGTGAAAAAATTGCGGAATTCAGAGATAACACGATCATTGATGTCCAAGAAATGTGTAAATACTTCATTCATAATGATGGACTGCCGGGAATCTTAGCCAAGTATCCAAAATTTGCTTACTGTAGGTAATGCATGCACATGACTGTAAAGCTGCCGCCCAGTTGGGTGGGTGTAGAGCACATGACTGTAAAGCTGCCGCCCAATTGGGTGGGTGTGGAGCACATGACTGTAAAGCTGCCGCCCAGTTGGGTGGGTGTAGAGCACATGACTGTAAAGCTGCCGCCCAATTGGGTGGGTGTAGAGCACATGACTGTAAAGCTGCCGCCCAATTGGGTGGGTGTAGAGCACATGACTGTAAAGCTGCCGCCCAGTTGGGTGGGTGTAGAGCACATGACTGTAAAGCTGCCGCCCAATTGGGTGGGTGTGGAGCACATGACTGTAAAGCTGCCGCCCAGTTGGGTGGGTGTGGAGCACATGACTGTAAAGCTGCCGCCCAGTTGGGTGGGTGTGGAGCACATGACTGTAAAGCTGCCGCCCAGTTGGGTGGGTGTGGAGCACATGACTGTAAAGCTGCCGCCCAGTTGGGTGGGTGTGGAGCACATGACTGTAAAGCTGCCGCCCAGTTGGGTGGGTGTGGAGCACATGACTGTAAAGCTGCCGCCCAGTTGGGTGGGTGTGGAGCACATGACTGTAAAGCTGCCGCCCAGTTGGGTGGGTGTGGAGCACATGACTGTAAAGCTGCCGCCCAGTTGGGTGGGTGTGGAGCACACGACTGTAAAGCTGTCGCCCAGTTGGGTGGGTGTGGAGCACATGACTGTAAAGCTGCCGCCCAGTTGGGTGGGTGTGGAGCACATGACTGTAAAGCTGCCGCTCAGTTGGGTGGGTGTGGAGCACATGACTGTAAAGCTGCCGCCCAGTTGGGTGGGTGTGGAGCACATGACTGTAAAGCTGCCGCCCAGTTGGGTGGGTGTGGAGCACATGACTGTAAAGCTGCCGCCCAGTTGGGTGGGTGTGGAGCACATGACTGTAAAGCTGCCGCTCAGTTGGGTGGGTGTGGAGCACATGACTGTAAAGCTGCCGCCCAGTTGGGTGGGTGTGGAGCACATGACTGTAAAGCTGCCGCCCAGTTGGGTGGGTGTGCAGCAAGACTAGTAACTGTGTGACTCACCATAGATGTAGAGTGCCTTGTATAGTGACTGTTGTGAGCCTCTTGTTGAATCACTTGTGACACAAAAGATTATTGATGTGCGTATATGTGTAGGTGATTGTATGTGTATATATATATATATATATGTCGTACCTAGTAGCCAGAACTCACTTCTCAGCCTACTATGCAAGGCCCGATTTGCCTAATAAGCCAAGTTTTCCTGAATTAATATATTTTCTCTAATTTTTTTCTTATGAAATGATAAAGCTACCCATTTCATTATGTATGAGGTAAATTTTTTTTATTGGATTTAAAATTAATGTAGATATACGATCGAACCTAACCAACCCTACCTAACCTAACCTAACCTATCTTTATAGGTAATGTTAGGTTAGGTAGCCAAAAAAAGCTAGGTTAGGTTAGGTTAGGTAGGTTAGGTAGACGAAAAAACATTAATTCATGAAAACTTGGCTTATTAGGCAAATCGGGCCTTGCATAGTAGGCTGAGAAGTGAGTTCTGGCTATTAGGTACGACATATATATATATATATATATATATATATATATATATATATATATATATATATATATATATATATATATATATATATATATATATATATATGTCGTACCTAGTAGCCAGAACTCACTTCTCAGCCTACTATTCAAGGCCCGATTTGCCTAATAAGCCAAGTTTTCCTGAATTAATATATTTACAATAATTTTTTTCTTATGAAATGATAAAGCAACCCTTTTCTCTATGTATGAGGTCAATTTTTTTTTATTGGAGTTAAAATTAACGTAGATATATGACCGAACCTAACCAACCCTACCTAACCTAACCTAACCTATATTTATAGGTAAGGTTAGGTTAGGTAGCCAAAAAAAGCTAGGTTAGGTTAGGTTAGGTAGGTTAGGTAGACGAAAAAACATTAATTCATGAAAACTTGGCTTATTAGGCAAATCAGGCCTTGAATAGTAGGCTGAGAAGTGCGTTCTGGCTATTAGGTACGACATATATATATATATATATATATATATATATATATATATATATATATATGTCGTACCTAGTAGCCAGAACTCACTTTTTGGCCTACTATTCAAGGCCCGATTTGCCTAATAAGCCAAGTTTTCCTGAATTAATATATTTTTTCAAATTTTTTTCTTATGAAATGATAAAGCTACCCATTTCATTATGTATGAGGTCAATATTTTTTTATTGGAGTTAAAATTAACGTAGATATATGACCGAACCTAACCAACCCTACCTAACCTAACCTAACCTATCTTTATAGGTTAGGTTTGGTTAGGTAGCCGAAAAAGTTAGGTTAGGTTAGGTTAGGTAGGTTAGGTAGTCGAAAAACAATTAATTCATGAAAACTTGGCTTATTAGGCAAATCGGGCCTTGAATAGTAGGCCAAAAAGTGAGTTCTGGCTACTAGGTACGACATATATATATATATATATATATATATATATATGGCTATGGGTCCCCACATTGGCACCAGAGGTGGTACCCTCACAAATTAAAAAAAAATAATATATATATATATATATATATATATATATATATATATATATATATATATATATATATATATATATATATATATATATATATATATATATATATATATATATATATATATATATATATATATATATATATATATATGTATATATATGTACATGTATGAAAATGTGTACATGTATGTATATATATAATTGTGTAACTAGCGTCAACAGATTGTTATTTGCTTAGCTAAACGAACTAGAGGGTTCAGTTCCTGAACCGATGATGTGCCTCTGTAACCCTTCACACCACCACCCACGGGATGGGTATGGGGTGCATAACAAAGAAAGAAATTGAATTGAATTAGGAGACGGGTTGCTGTAGACATAGAAAACGGGATGAAGGGAAGACTTGAGTAAGAAAGAAAATATGGGTAGAGACAGAAATCACAATGGCGTCATATATCAAATGAACAAATCCACAAGGGCCGTGATGAGGGTTCAAACCTACGCATGGGATGTTCCCAGATACTCCTTAGTCAACTGTGCCACGACATGGTAAAAGAATTGCAACTTGGAGTGCTACTGCCCTCACGAGGATCCCGAAGCACAACCGGGGTTTCACACAATTACTCCATGCATTCTTTTACCCTGTCGTGGCACAGTTGACTGTTGACTAAGACACATCTGGGAACGTCCCATGCGCAGGTTCGAACCCCTCATCACTCCCCTTGTGGATTTGTTCGTGGGGTAGAGAATTAGAGCTGCCACCATCGTCATTTAATTTAAGAAAAGGAATGGAACTCGTCTCGTATCAAGTTATTATAAATGATAATTGCAGTCTCCGTGGTGTAGTGGTAAGACACTCGCTTGGCATTTTGCGAGCGCTTTGTTCTGGGTTCGTATCCTGGCCGGGGATGATTTACTGGGGGGGGGGGTCAATCCTTAACCTTAACACTGCCTCTGTTCACCCAGCAGTGAATGGGTACTTGGTTGTTAAACGATTTGGCTGGTCGTATTCGGGGAACATAGGATTAAGGACTTGCCCGAAATGCAACGCGTGCTAGTGGCTGTACAAGAATGTAAGAACTCTTGTTTATATAAATAGAAAAGATGACATTTTACAAACGCAGGAATGAGAATCAGATATGTTATTACAAAATCTTACTATTCAAGTAAGTGCCTTTCAGAGAGTGCCCTACACTCCATCTTTTAATATAACATGACTTTTAGACATAATGTATTAAATTCAAAAAAATCATTTAAAACTTATAAGGGCATTTATTAATATATCTTTTTAATGAGTAATCAATAATATATTGTTACAGGGGGTGAGCTGGAGCTCCGCTAGCAATAGAGGCTGCTAGGGGCTCAGGAGACAGAGTACTCAGTCTCTCTGACTCACGTGACTCACTAGTCACTTGGTCCCACAAGAGAGGACCACGTAGTACCCACCACCGCAAGTCTTCGCTCCCACCAAAGAGGTGCAATTGATTCACCCTGGGAGCCCTTCAGTCAACCACGAGGAAACTGCTATTAGCAATTCCGGCCTAGACCCACGGAGGAGTGAAGGAAGACTCAGGCTATATATACAAGAGTTGTTACATTCTTGTACAGCCACTAGTACGCGTAGCGTTTCGGGCAGGTCCCTGGAATACGATCCCCGCCGCGAAGAATCGTTTTTTCATCCAAGTACCCATTTTACTGTTGCGTTAAACAGAGGCTACAGTTAAGGAATTGCGCCCAGTAAATCCTCCCCGGCCAGGATACGAACCCATGACATAGCGCTCGCGGAACGCCAGGCGAGTGTCTTACCACTACACCACGGAGACTGTTACTTTTAACAACACTTCCCCTGAGTCTTGCCTGCCAAACAAAAAGTTGCAGGAATTCCTTTCCCACCTGGGAGCCGGTCGGCCGAGCAGACAGCACACTGGACTTGTGATCCTGTGGTCCCGGGTTCGATCCCAGGCGCCGGCGAGAAACAATGGGCAGTTTCTTTCACCCTATGCCCCTGTTACCTAGCAGTAAAATAGGTACCTGGGTGTTAGTCAGCTGTCATGGGCTGCTTCCTGGGGGTGGAGGCCTGGTCGAGGACCGGGCCGCGGGGACACTAAAGCCCCGAAATCATCTCAAGATAACCTGCGTTTCTCTATCTTAACAAGGTCACCAGCTGGGTTGATATATCTGCATCCCAGCAATGCAGTTCAGTGGGTGTACACTATATTGCCTGTTGCCAAAGTGTTGCTACTCCTACAGCATTGACACAGGACCGCCAGCCTGGGGTACGCTTTCATAAATGTTTATGTTGCTCTTCCACTCACCAGCCACTATGAAACTTCTATATTAACACTTACTGTTCTCTAAGTGGGTCTATAATATCCCTCGTGTATGTTCATAGAGATAACATGGAGGCGCACTTAAACACAGTGGTAAAATATGTGATATCTACTAGCATAAGCTATATGAGATATGATCACATATACAAGCAATAATGATACAGGAATAGATATAAAGAATAATCAATCTGGAGATCGTCGGCAACTCTTCTCTCACGACCTCCGGAGTTGTCCGTCAACTGGGCAGATTTAAAACGGGGTCCCACACCCCTCTCTCAGATTGCGGGCTATTCATTCCCGTGCCACTTCTTGAGTGGCTTAATCTTTATCAATCAATCAATCCTTCTCACAGAGGGGGCCGCTTCATCAACGTCGGCCACTACCTCTCCAACTGCCACGTCGTCCACACACACTGTCCTCTTCAACAGTCCTAGACACAAGCTGCCTTGCAGCCTATCCTAATACTAATGCACCAATATTTTACTGTAACATATATATATATATATATATATATATATATATATATATATATATATATATATATATATATATATATATATATATATATATATATATATATATATATATATATATATATATATATATTTCATTGAATATGACCGCATATTCTGTATTTATTATTTTCTGGTTTAGGGCTTCTATCCCTCTAACTATTTTCTTAGCATCAGGGCTTAATTGAAATAGGAGTTCTCCAAAACTCATTTTCGTACTTTTAAGGTGAAGAAAAGAAGTGATTTACTATAGAGTGTATTACACTTATTTGTATAATTTGCACGACGTTTCGAACCTCCATGGTTCATTCTCAAGTGAACAGATCTTACAATACTAGTTGATTTTATACCCGCATTAGGTCAGGTGATAATACAATGAAGGTGAAAACATGGGGGGATACATAAGGGATAAACATAGGGGCTGCAGAAGGCTTATTGGCCCATACGAGGCATCTCCTATCTAAACACAAAGATTAATCCAGTGAAATTGGCCTGTTATGTTGGACATTGTCTTCTGTGTTGGCATCGATATGTTCTTGTCTTGTCGTTCTTCCTCATGGACAGAGGATCCTATTATTATTGCAGAGCGAGCTAAAGTGCTTCAGCTTGCTGACTCTTATAAACGAGACAAAACAGCTGACAATTTACTTGCATTCCTTAATGCCAACAGAGATTTTCGCGAGCTTAAGGGTCAAGTTAAGAACACATATTGGGAACAATTCCTACAAGGTATCAATAGAACTACAACATTATCAGAAATGTGGAACAAAATTAAAAACATTACCAAACCTTCAGCCCCAGTTCAGCTTCATCATACTCCTGCAGAATATGCTGACATGCTCCTAGCTCAATGGTCTAGTGTCTCACAAATTTCTTCCTTACCCCCAGCTATACAGCAGCATTTAAGACATACCAACATTAACAGAAACTTTAATATTGAAATAGCACGCTCCTCACCAGATTTAACGGATCAGTTTCCTATAACCCCCTTTGAATTAACATCAGCATTAGGAAAACCTAAGCAAACTGCCCCTGGTGAGGATGGTATAACTTATAACATCTTGAGCTTACTGAATGATGTCCCTAGCCACCCTCTGCTTGACCTCTATCAAATGAGTCTCTCACAAGGTATCTTGCCAAAGAAATGGACACAAAGTCTCATAATACCAATTCCTAAACCTAACTCTCAAAAATTCAGACCCATTTCCCTTACATCTTGCATGTGTAAAGTCTTGGAGAGAATTGTTCTCAATCGTGTCATGTTTCAGGTCAAAGAAAAACTGGCCCCAAACCTATATGGGTTCATGCCCAAGTGTAGCACACAAACATGCTTTGCTGAATACTTTGTAAACTCCCAGGATGGGACACAGGCAGCCTTTATTGACCTAAAGTCAGCTTTCGATGTAGCGAATGGCGAAATAATATTAGAGCAACTTGCTGAATTTGGAATCAAAGGTAATCTTCTGAGTTGGATAAAGAGCTACCTATCCAACAGGCGTGCTAGTGTCCTATTTAAAGGAGTTAAAAGTACAAGAACAGATGCATTCGAACTAGGCACACCTCAAGGTGGTGTCCTAAGCCCTATGCTCTTCAATATACTTATGCACAAACTTATCCATGACATACCTGTACAACCTACGGAAACAGTTATATGTTATGCTGATGACATTTGTATTATGGCACACAGTAAACCAAGGCTACAAATGTTACTTGATGCATTCTCCAAGAAAGTAGTAGAATGTGGCCTCATAATCTCTGTTGATAAAACAAGGGTTCTTATTCCCCATTCTCTTCATGCTAACTATACTATTAATGGAGTGCCCGTGGAGACTTGTGAGTCTTATAAATATCTTGGAGTCGAGGTTAATGATACAAATCTCATCAGCAACCTGCGTAAAAAACTTGTTGAGCGTCTTAAACCTCTCAGAACTCTTGTTGGCAAAGGATTTGGCATTAACATAAAATATGCTCGTAGTTTTTATATTGCCTTTATACGATCTGTTGTTGATTATTATGCCTTGCATCTTCTTAATTTTTCTCCTAAACAATTACAAGGCCTAGATGTAGTACAGAATGATGCCATGCGCATCATCCTGGGTTGTCCTAGAACTGTCAGAATTGTTAACATGAGAAAGGAACTAAACTTACCTTCCATTTACGAAAGAATAGTTCTACTTAGTACTATGTTTTGCGCCAAAACTTTGAAAAATAATGGTCCCCCCAGCTCTATTCAAATTAAATTGAGATCCATTCTAAACAATTCTGACTGTTCCCTCAATCCGCCGCAAAAAGCTCCCTACAGTGTGTGGCTCAGTTGTTGTGTCTATAATCTTCAGAAACTGAATGTATCTCTTAACCCTGATAAAACTGTTCACTATATTCCCCCTTGGAAAGATGTGGAGGTCTCTCTGCATTATACTCCCATCAGTGTAAAACAAATGTATAACACTGACATTTTGAGATGTATAACATTAGAAGCTATTGACAGTCATCTTCAAATTCTCAAACCGACTGAATCCTATGCCTTTACTGATGGCTCTGTGCAGTTAGGCACTGGTAGAACAGGTTGTGCATGTGCAGTGTATAAAGGGAATGAAATGATCATGACTAGTACACAGAGATTGAACAACTGGGCAAGCACGACACAGACCGAGCTATTGGGTATTTATCTAGCCACTGAATACCTTAAGCTCAATGGTGGTGGAGTTATTTTCTGTGACTCTAAAAGTGCTCTGCAGTCCTTAAATAACCCATCACAATGTATGTCGGAAGTAGCTTGTAATATTAAATGGAATGTAATTTTTGCCAATGATAATAATTCTTGTATAAAATTTGTGTGGATCCCATCCCATGTTGGAGTTGAAAAACATGACTTTGTAGATCAATTGGCCAATGAGGCTTGCAGGAAAGAAAACATTGATTATGATTTTGGACTATCTAATGCAGTTATTAGAAACATACAAATTAAAGAAATTAATTCAGATTTAGAAGAACTAAGAAATGCACAGAGACCTGAAAGCTGCAGTATTAAAAGTTATGACAAGTTCTGTAATAATAGGTATTTGTATGGTCAGCACAGTAACCGGACCAGGCAATGTGATGTAGTAATCGCGCGAATTCGCCTTGGCTATAGACACATCTGGCAGGTTAGTGAGGCTGAGCCACTACCAGAATATTCAGATTGTAAACTCTGTGATAAACCTTTAATGCATTCACTAGAACACTATATTGATGAATGTGAAACCGTAAAGGACTTTAGACCTCCTGGCCTATTGTACCACCAACTGTGTAACTATTTTATTGACTCAGGTGTTCTGGACGACATCCTAACAATTTACCCAAAATTTGCTTGTCCATTTTAAAGAATGAAGAACAATTTCTACTTATATTCTAAGCTGTATCACTTATGAACCCATCCCTGCACTTGTGTGGCAGTGCACAATAGAAAGTTGTTTTCACATATCCACACATTAAAACATTGATTGTAACCGTGATATATATGTGCTTCAGCCTACAGTTTAGGCCTATTGTCTTATGTATGACCCTCTGTCCTGCGTGACAGTGAATACTAGCATTATCCTCAATTTAATAAGACTATCAAAATCCTCAGATTAGGCAAAATTGTAATTAATTTTGTCAATAAAGATGTTAATAATAATAATGTCCTTACTCTCATGGAGGGTAGAGTAAATAGTTCCGTGATTTGGGTGTTCATGGTAGGTCGCTCTATTCTTATGTGAATTGCCTCAAGAATTTGTAATCTTCTTGAATCTTGGGTTTTGTCTATTATGCAAGTATTCTTGTTCAACATTTCTCTTGTTAGAGTAATGTCATGGGCTTGTCTCATGTGATTCCTAGGGGCACCAGATTGAAGATGGCATGTCAAACGCCTCGTCAGCTTGGTCGACGTCATACCTATGTACTTACATTGAAAGTTGCATCCTTCGTGGGGGCAAGTGTACATGTATACAACGCTTGACTGCTGTAGAGGGTTCTCCGTCGGCTTCGGGCTGTTTTTGATAAGGAGTTCGGAAGTCTTCTTGGTTTTGTAGAATATTATCAGGTTTATGTTTTGGTTAGGAGTAGTGCTTTTTACTCCTTTACGGATTATTTCTTTCATTATTCTTTCCTCTTTTATATGTTCACTGTGCATGGTTGATTTGTAATATAATTTTATTCGGGGTGTTGTGGTTTCTGTTCTAGGTTCTGAATTATACCAACGGTCCAAGTGTCTTCTTATAGCAGCGTTTATTTCCGCGTTGCTATATCCGTTATTCACCAATACCTGAGTTACTCTTTCAAACTCTCTACTCACGTTGCTCCATTCAGAGCAGTGGGTAAGCGCTCGACGAATATAAGCATTGAGGACACTGGCTTTGTATCTTTGGGGGCACTCACTTCTACCGTTCAGGCATAATCCTATGTTGGTGGGCTTGGTATATACGTTGGTGCTTAAAGAGGTTCCTGTTTTTGTTATTAGTACATCCAAGAATGGCAGACTGTTATTTTCACTATTTTCATGTGTAAATCGGAGTACTGACTCTCTCTCTAGGTGTCTTTTTAGGTCAGTTAGTTCATCTGAGTCTTTTACTATTACGAATATGTCATCTACATAACGGCAGTATACAGTTGGTTTTTGTCTGCTACTGAAGACCCTATCTTCGATGGTTCCCATATAAAAATTAGCAAATAAAACTCCTAAGGGGGAGCCCATTGCTACTCCGTCTATTTGTAAATACATGTCTCCTTGTGGACTGATGAAAGGGGCTTCCTTTGTACATGCTTCGAGAAGACTTTTCAAGTGTGGCTCAGGTATGTCTAATTTGGGGGTGCTCTCGTCTCTGTATACTCTGTCCAGTATCATTCTTATGGTTGTGTCGACTGGGACGTTGGTAAAAAGGGATTCAACGTCCAGGGAAGCGATGATTCCATCGGGCTGGGTAGATTTGATCAATTCTAGGAAATCTGCTGATGATTGTAGACTAAACTTACTTGGAGTGTATGGAGTTAGGAGTTCATTGAGTTTCTTTGCCAGGTGATAAGTTGGGGTTGGTATTTGGCTGATTATAGGGCGTAGTGGGTTACCTGGTTTATGCGTCTTAACATTGCCGTAGGCATATCCTAAGCCATAGTCGCCTTGAAGTTTATTGAAATGCACACTACCTTTCTTTGCGTTGATTGCTGTAATTGTTTTGTTTACTTTCCGCTTAAGGTCTTCTACGGGGTTCCTCGTAATTCGTTGAAATTTGGAGTCGTCACTTAGGATGTCGCTAATTTTGTTCATGTATTCATGGGTAGGAATCAATACATATGCTGCTGTTTTGTCGGCTTTTCTTATTGTTACGTCTTTCAGATTTTTTTAGTTGTTTCGCTGCTTCTTTGAGTCGTGGGGTTAAGATTGTAGATGAATATGTTCCTCGTTTTTTCCCTGCTTCTGCAAGTAGTTCAGCTTGAAGTGTGTCAGTGGTGATGACTTTTTTGTTGTCTTCTAGCTTATGGATATCGTCCAGAAGCATTTCGATTTCCAGGCGTTTTTGATGCACCTTTGGTTTAGATAAGAATTGACAATTTAGACCAAGATTTAAGAGGTCTCGTTGGTCCTGGGTAAGATTATAAGAAGTCAGGTTAAAGTAGCCATCTTTAGGACGAGGGATTTTTAGCTGTCCACCGTTTAGGGATGTTAACTTACGGAGTGTCTTTGTTTCTACAAGAGTTTTATGTTGTTGAGTTTTATGTTATGAGTCAGTACTCCGATTTACACATGAAAATAGTGAAAATAACAGTCTGCCATTCTTGGATGTACTAATAACAAAAACAGGAACCTCTTTAAGCACCAACGTATATACCAAGCCCACCAACATAGGATTATGCCTGAACGGTAGAAGTGAGTGCCCCCAAAGATACAAAGCCAGTGTCCTCAATGCTTATATTTGTCGAGCGCTTACCCACTGCTCTGAATGGAGCAACGTGAGTAGAGAGTTTGAAAGAGTAACTCAGGTATTGGTGAACAACGGATATAGCAACGCGGAAATAAACGCTGCTATAAGAAGACACTTGGACCGTTGGTATAATTCAGAACCTAGAACAGAAACCACAACACCCCCAATAAAATTATATTACAAATCAACCATGCACAGTGAACATATAAAAGAGGAAAGAATAATGAAAGAAATAATCCGTAAAGGAGTAAAAAGCACTACTCCTAACCAAAACATAAACCTGATAATATTCTACAAAACCAAGAAGACTTCCGAACTCCTTATCAAAAACAGCCCGAAGCCGACGGAGAACCCTCTACAGCAGTCAAGCGTTGTATACATGTACACTTGCCCCCACGAAGGATGTAACCTTCAATGTAAGTACATAGGTATGACGTCGACCAAGCTGACGAGGCGTTTGACATGCCATCTTCAATCTGGTGCCCCTAGGAATCACATGAGACAAGCCCATGACATTACTCTAACAAGAGAAATGTTGAACAAGAATACTTGCATAATAGACAAAACCCAAGATTCAAGAAGATTACAAATTCTTGAGGCAATTCACATAAGAATAGAGCGACCTACCATGAACACCCAAATCACGGAACTATTTACTCTACCCACCATGAGAGTAAGGTCAAGACAAGAACATATCGATGCCAACACAGAAGACAATGTCCAACATAACAGGCCAATTTCACTGGATTAATCTTTGTGTTTAGATAGGAGATGCCTCGTATGGGCCAATAAGCCTTCTGCAGCCCCTATGTTTATCCCTTATGTATCCCCCCATGTTTTCACCTTCATTGTATTATCACCTGACCTAATGCGGGTATAAAATCAACTAGTATTGTAAGATCTGTTCACTTGAGAATGAACCATGGAGGTTCGAAACGTCGTGCAAATTATACAAATAAGTGTAATACACTCTATAGTAAATCACTTCTTTTCTTCACCTTAAAAGTACGAAAATGAGTTTTGGAGAACTCCTATTTCAATTAAGCCCTGATGCTAAGAAAATAGTTAGAGGGATAGAAGCCCTAAACCAGAAAATAATAAATACAGAATATGCGGTCATATTCAATGAAACATGTTTGAAAGAAAACCTGCTGCCAGTATACACCAATATATATATATATATATATATATATATATATATATATATATATATATATATATATATATATATATATATATATATATATATATATATATATATATATATATATATATATATATATTATTAAATATGACCGAAAAAGTAAGATTAATAATTCTAACACGAATTTTCTCGATCTTTCTTATGTTTCTTTTCACTGTTGATGGTAATTGAAAAATCAATTCTCCAAAATTCATTTTTATTTCTAGTCTGACGCGACACTTGAGCGCGTTTTGTAAAACTTATTACATTTTCAAAGACTTTAGTTTGCACACACACAACTGAACTATAACTGAATAGAGCTTAAACATCTTCGATTTTGTATACCTGTATATGGGTGAGGTGATATGTTACAACAGTTTTGGATGAGGTGAAAACAAACTTTCAACACAAGACAGAACACGAAATAATGGGTATTGAAGGTACGAATGGAAGTAATTGCAGAGGGCCTATTGGCCCATATTTCTTGATGCTTCTATATTGGAGCGGAGTCTTGAAGTGGGTAGAATATAGTTGTGCATTAATTGGCTGTTGATTGCTGGTGTTGACTTCTTGATGTGTAGTGCCTCGCAGATGTCAAACCGCCTGCTATCGCTGTATCTATCGATGATTTCTGTGTTGTTTGCTAAGATTTCTCTGGTGATGGTTTGGTTGTGGGAAGAGATTATATGTTCCTTAATGGAACCCTGTTGCTTATGCATCGTCAAACGCCTGGAAAGAGATGTTGTTGTCTTGCCTATATACTGAGTTTTTTGAGGTTTACAGTCCCCAAGAGGGCATTTGAAGGCATAGACGACGTTGGTCTCTTTTAAAGCGTTCTGCTTTGTGTCTGGAGAGTTTCTCATGAGTAGGCTGGCCGTTTTTTTGGTTTTATAGTAAATCGTCAGTTGTATCTTCTGATTTTTGTCTGTAGGGATAACGTTTCTATTAACAATATCTTTCAGGACCCTTTCCTCCGTTTTATGAGCTGTGGAAAAGAAGTTCCTGTAAAATAGTCTAATAGGGGGTATAGGTATTGTGTTAGTTGTCTCTTCAGAGGTTGTATGGCGTTTCACTTTCCTTCTTATGATGTCTTCAACGAAACCATTGGAGAAGTCGTTGTTGACTAGGACCTGCCTTACCCTACAGAGTTCTTCGTCGACTTGCTTCCATCCTGAGCTGTGGCTGAGAGCACGGTCGACATAAGCGTTAACAACACTCCTCTTGTACCTGTCTGGGCAGTCACTGTTGGCATTTAGGCACATTCCTATGTTTGTTTCCTTAGTGTAGACTGCTGTGTGGAAACCTCCGCTCTTTTCCATGACTGTTACATCTAGAAAGGGCAGCTTCCCATCCTTTTCCATCTCGTAAGTGAAACGCAACACAGAATTCTGCTCAAATGCCTCCTTCAGCTCCTGCAGATGTCTAACATCAGGGACCTGTGTAAAAATGTCGTCAACATACCTGCAGTATATGGCCGATTTCAAGTTCATGTCTGTCATGTTCACAGAAAATGGTACCATCCGTTTTCTATGTGCGGCGGCTGGGACGCCAGAGAAGGAAGGTAAACAAAAGAGCGTACAGGACGCCCGCCAAGCTTGGTAGCTACTAGTCATGTAATCATATTAAGTATTAAAGTCAGTAACCAAGTCATGACTTTACATCAACCCTACAACCAAGACTTCCTCAGTAACACACAAACACCACATTGGCGACGAGGATGAACTGTGAACGCAGGTATTTGTTCAGTTTCAAACACAAGGGAGAAGCATGCTGCCTGGAGGAGGAAGAGAAGCTGTGAGCGCCATACCCGATGCTGTATGCTAACCAATGCTGTGTGCTAACCAATGCTGTGTGCTAAACGATGCTGTGTGCTAACCGATGCTGTGTGCTACCCAAGCTGTGCTGAAGAAACTGTACTGAGGAATCTGCCGACGTTGTGTACGAAACGACGCTTTGATGTGTACAAAACCTGATGTTTTGGTTACGAAACGACGCTTCGTGCTACAAAATTTATCACACTGAACTGACTGCTGTACCAACTGCTGCACCAACTGCTGTACCAACTGCTGTACCAACTGCTGCTGTACCAACTGCTGCACCAACTGCTGTACCAACTGCTGCTGTACCAACTGCTGTGCTGCTGCTGTGAGTAGGAACAACACATGTACACAAGGGCTAGGTAAGAAGTCAGTTGCTGCTATATTGTGCACTGTTGTGAACTTTTGCATTAAAATGCTTGTGTGCTTTGCAAAATTAAAGTAATTACAGTGAATTCTTGACTAACATATAAAGTGCAGTAAGTGTTTAATATTCTGAGGGACATTTAAGTGATAAGTTACATTTATTCAGTAAAAATGGCAAATATACCTCAGTTTCCTGCATTTGATCCTGACTGTGACCAGACAAACCTGTCACAGAGGTGGGTCAAATGGCTTAAAAAGTTTGAAAATTTGTTGATAGTTTCTGACATCAAAAGTGCTGAAAGAAAGCGTGCCTTTCTACTTCATTATGCAGGTGATAGAGTTTGTGACATCTTTGACACACTGAAAGACACTGGTGGTGCCAAAGATTATGACACTGCCAAAGCCAAACTAACAGAGCATTTCAAACCAAGGCAAAATACTGCAATGGAAATTATGCATTTCAGGAGAGCAAAACAACTCTCTAATGAAACTGTGGATCAATACCACACACGTCTGCAGGGTTTAGCAGCCCATTGTGAGTTTGCTGATGTTGACAAAGAAATCAAACAGCAAATAATTGAAACATGCACATCTACACGTCTCCGTCGAAGAGCTCTAGAACTTGTTGATGATGAAAGTTCTCTTACCAAGATACTGGATATTGCTCGTCGAATGGAAGATGCTGCACGTGATGCTCGTGTCATGGAGTGCAGTGCCAATAACGGTGCTGCCACTGTTACTAACAGTGATGAGGTACGTAAGGTTCAGGGAGGACACCGTGATCAAAGAAGATATCATGCCAAACCTAACAGTAAATTTAGCCGAGAACCACGTCACAACTGGGGTCAAGGAACAAGGCTCAAGCAGTCACAACGACCCACATCAGAGGGTGTCAACAATAAATGTTACAATTGTGGAGGAGACTACCCACACCAAGATAATGTTTGTCCTGCTCAAGGTAAGAAGTGCTATGAGTGTGGAAAACTAGGTCATTTTGGTGCTATGTGTCGTTCCGCACTAAAGAAACCACAGTCAATGAATAAAAGCACTGTACGAGGATCAGGTCATAGGGGTCGAGGTGGTAAACACAATATTGCACCTCATATCCAGAATGTTAATAATATACAAGACAACATTTCATTACAACCAGTCTCAGATGACAGTGAATGTGATTATACTCATGGAGTACAAGCAATCACAGAATGGAATGATCTTCCAAACAACCCAGAGACATGTGTATATATTGCTGGTATTTGTCTCAAAGTTCTTATTGACACTGGATCAAACATTGATACCATTGCTGAGTGCCACTATGAAAAATTTAGAAAACAGTTCCCAAAGCTAGAAAAATACAATGGTAAAGCCACTGCCTATGCTTCGAAGTTAGCCTTGCCAGTGATTGGAACTTTCACTGCAGAGATTAAGTCAAAGAATGCAATGCTCATTACTACATTCCATGTTGTTAGGAATGCAAAGGAGTCTTTACTCAGTTACAAGACTTCAACCAAACTGGGGCTACTTCAGCTTTCTAATGCTGTAGCAGTGGAATCTGCAAACAATGTTGATGGTATTGTTGCTGAATTTTCTGATCGATTTAAATCCATAGGTTGTTATACTGATAGCAAAGTACATCTGCATATCAACCCAGATGTAATTCCAGTTGCCCAACCACATCGCCGACAACCATTCCATACTCGCAAGAAAGTCGATGCTGAACTGGATAGGCTGATAGAACTAGATATCATTGAACCAGTAACAGGCCCAACACCATGGGTAAGCCCAATTATCACTCCACCAAAGCCGAAGAATCCAGATGAGATACGCATTTGTGTGGACATGCGTGTTCCCAACAAGGCAATAATGCGTGAACGCCATCCTACACCCACTGTAGATGATATGATCTACCGCTTGAATGGTGCAACTATATTCAGCAAGTTAGATTTAAACAAGGGCTATCATCAGCTTGAACTTGATGATGAGAGTCGCTTCATCACAACGTTTACGACACATCGAGGTCTGTATAGGTACAAGCGCCTGAGTTTTGGTATCAACAGTGCTGCCGAGGTATTCCAGCACACCATCAGCCAGGTATTGCAAGATATACCTAATGCTGACAACATGTCTGATGACATCATTGTTTATGGCCGTACCCAAGCTGAACACGACAAAGCTCTTCGTGCAACATTGCAACGCTTACGAGAAAAGAATTTGACGCTAAGCCGAGCAAAGTGTGAGTTCAATCAACATAAAATTGAATTCTTTGGACATGTACTTAGTGACAAAGGTCTGTCTCCAGATCCTAAGAAAGTTGCAGATATCAAGAATGCTGCACCTCCTTCAACGTCCACTGAAGTACATAGTTTTCTGGGAATGGCAAACTACTGTTCTCGCTTCATTCCAGATTTTGCTACCATTACGAAGCCTCTACGTGAGCTCCTGAAGAAAAACGCATCATGGTACTGGAGCGATATCGAGCAAAATGCATTTGATGCTGTGAAAGATGCACTAGTTGAGAATGCGACTGCTGCATACTTTGATCCATCAATGGACACTGAGTTAACGGTGGACGCTAGTCCTGTTGGTTTAGGTGCTGTGTTAGCCCAACACAAACCTGGTCAACCAGATTCCCGAGTAGTAATTGCCTACGCCAGCCGTTCTCTCACAGATGTTGAGCAACGATACAGTCAGACAGAGAAGGAAGCTCTTGCTCTTGTATGGGGCTGTGAACACTTCAATGTGTATCTGCTTGGTGCACCCTTCACCACGATAGTCACTGACCACAAACCGTTGGAGACCATCTTCAATAATCCAAAGTCCAAACCACCAGCTCGCATTGAGAGATGGGCTCTTCGTCTGCAACCATACAACTTTACGGTGAAATACAAGCCGGGTGCAGGCAATCCCGCTGATTACATCAGTCGACATCCTGCCAACAGTTTCACCATCACCAAGCATCAGCAAGTTGCCGAGGAATATGTACACTCTGTAACCTGTGATGCAGTCCCTAAGGCTCTTACTCTTGATGAAATCCGTACTGCAACCCTAGAGGACCCAACTCTGCAAGCAACAGTGGATGCATTGACTAAGAAAAAGTTTCCACGCATCCCACCCTCAGGAGTTGACCAAGATGCATTCAAAGCACTTGAACGCATCCAGACAGAATTAAGTGTTACGCAACAACGCGACACTGTGCTGCGAGGTACTCGTATCGTTATTCCAGCTGTTCTCCAGCAACGTGCTCTGAAGCTTGCACATCAAGGACACCAAGGTCTTGTTAGGACCAAACAGCTGCTACGAGAAAAGGTGTGGTTTCCTGGCATTGATCGTCAAGCAAAGGATATGCATGATGCCTGTGTCCCTTGCCAAGCTGCAGTGGATACTTCAAGACCAACACCTCTACAACCTTCACCACTACCTGCTGCACCATGGACGGAAGTATCGATGGACTTCTGCGGACCACTACCAACTGGAAAGTACTTGATGGTAGTCATTGATGATCACTCACGTTATCCAGAAGTAGAAATCATGAATTCCACATCTGGAAAGGCCGTCATCCCGAAACTCGACAAGATCTTTTCAAACTTTGGCATTCCTGAAGTTGTCAAGACGGACAATGGACCGCCATTCAATGGACAAGACTTTGTCAACTTTGCTGAGCATATTGGATTCAAACACCGCCGTGTGATGCCACTACATCCCCAAGCAAATGGAGAAGTTGAGAGATTCATGCAACCTCTCATGAAAGCGGTACGCTGTGCTCATGCCGAAGGACGATCCTGGAAACAAGCTATGTATGCTTTTCTCAGGAACTACCGTGCAACACCACATGGAACACTGGGCAAGTCACCTGGTGAACTTTTATTTGGACGTCCTATGAGAATCGCACTACCCGTCATGCCAGCCGAGGTAACGGATAAACGTCTCGCTCAGAAGGATGCACTAGCCAAGGGCAAAATGAAAATTGCTCATGATCAACGTGCAAAGGAACAGTTCATAAAGGTTGGTGACACTGTTCTCGTTAAAAAGAAAAAAGAGGGAAAGTTAGATATGCCGTATGATACAAAACCATATAAAGTGATTAGTGTAAAAGGAACTATGGTAACAGCTAGTAATAGAGATCATAGTATAACACGTAATATGGCCTATTTCAAAGTGATTCCAACTAGTGTAGAAAATGATGAAGTGCAAAGTCGTGCAAAAGAAAAAGAAAAAAATAGTTATAACCCGACAAACAATTCATCAAGGGATGTTATTGCATTTAAGGACTCTCGTCCTAAACGTCATGTTAAACGCCCTACACGATTTGATGATTAATTGTGTTCCTATGTAATGAAAAGTATTTACTTATTGTGCTAAACTAAATTTAATATTGTTTGAATAATGCAGATATCTCATTCAATATTTTGTAACTTTGTAGTACAGTTTCTTTCATGTTTGTTTAACATTGCATATGTATTTTTAACATTGAAATCCTTTGTGGAAAAGATTAAGTTGTTTAAATTCTTTGTGTGCTTAATTAATGTTAAATGTATGCAGTATCTCTTGATATGGTAATAACTTACTTTGTGTCAATAACTTTGCTTTGTGCTACAAGTATGGTAGACATCCTGTATTCATTCTTTTTAAAGAAAAGGAGGGATGTCATGTTCACAGAAAATGGTACCATCCGTTTTCTATGTGCGGCGGCTGGGACGCCAGAGAAGGAAGGTAAACAAAAGGATACAAGACACTCCGTACATTGACAACATCGCACACTAATATTTTTACCACTTCGGACACCAGCTTTCGACGTTTCGCATATGTGTACGTGTTCCATATTAATACGACAATATAATGCTATTAACAATTAAAATCTTTTATTTAACAGGCATATAGTTATTAAATGAAGTTTAGTGATGTAATAGACATAATCCGGAGTTGGTAAGGACGCCGCCCGCCAGCGTAAACACAACACACCCGAATGCCCACAAACACGATACAACGCACAAAACACAACACTTCTGTCAGTTTTTGGATAAACTTCTTTTATATTTATTATGTGAGAGTTATACTTGTATAAAATGATAACTATTATAGGTTAGCGCCTAATATTTAATATTAATCAATAAAAAAGAAGTCAGAAGCCACACGCCTGTCTGTACATGTCTTTTGTGTAAAAGTATTTTGGGCGCTCATGTACTTGTGCGCTAGCTGGCGTTCACAACTGTTCTCGCCTACAAGCATTAGAATTAAACAAACGAATTTATTTTTTCATTTATATACAAGAAGAGAAGGCTACCCTTGAGTCTGTAATATTCATCTGATCACTGGTCTCCCAATTGGTCCTCATTGCTTTATCTTGCTATTATTGAATGTCAATAACCGTATTATGCAATTTCAATTACAACTATTTCTTTCTTTATTATGCACCCCATACCCATCCCGTGGGCGGTGGTGTAAAGGATTACAGAGGCACATAATCGGTTCAGGAACTGAACCCTCTAGTTCGTTTAGCTAAGCAAATAACAATGTTTGACGCAAGTTACAAAATTATTAATGTTGTATACACATGTACACATACTCATACATACATGTACATATATATATATATATATATATATATATATATATATATATATATATATATATATATATATATATATATATATATATATATATATATATATATATATATATATATATATATAGTGCCTGTTCATTACAACTGTTTAACACTGGGAAGGGATCAGGATAAGGATTTGGGATGGGATGGGGAGGAATGGTGCTAAACCACTTGGACGGCGGTCGGGGATTGAACGCCTAGGACTTCTACTGTGCATTTAAATTACTAACTTACCTGAGAGTCTATATCCCTACATGTCAATGTTTGTGTATACTGGTAATGTGAGGAACATACAGAAGATAAGGGTAGCTGAACACCACAAAATGCTGATGGACAACTTTATTAAAGTTGCATAATGAAATCTGTAAGTACTTCAATCATAATGATGTGCTGCCCGAAATCTTAGCGAAGTATCCAAAATTTGCTTACTGTAGGTATTGCATGCACATGACTGTAAAGCTGCCGCCCAGTTGGGTGGGTGTGGAGCACATGACTGTAAAGCTGCCGCCCAGTTGGGTGGGTGTGCAGCAAGACTAGTAACTGTGTGACTCACCATAGATGTAAAGTGCCTTGTATAGTGACTGTTGTGAGCCTCTTGTTGATCACCTGTGACACAAAGATTATTGATGTGTGTATTTGTGTAGGTGATTAAATATGTATGCGTATGTATATATGTATATGTATATATATATATATATATATATATATATATATATATATATATATATATATATATATATATATATATATATATATTAGTATATTTTGGTAGCAGTCTTTCCTGTAGACATATATTATTAAATATGACCGAAAAAGTAAGATTAATAATTCTAACACGAATTTTCTCAATCTTTCGTACATTACGCTTCACTGTTGGAGGTAAATAAAAAATCACTTCTCCAAAATTCATTTTTATTTCTAGTCTGACGCGACACGGGCGCGTTTCGTAAAACTTATTACATTTTCAAAGACTTCACAAATACACAACTGATTAGAACTTACTTATCTCTGATTTTATATCTACATTTGAGTGAGGTGGGAGGGGTGATGTGGCATTAACACAAGACAGAACAAGAGGGGATATTAATAGGGTATTAAAAGTATCAACACAAGACAGAACAGAAACAATGGGTATTGAATAGAAGTGTTTGTAGAAAGCCTATTGGTCCATATTTCTTGATGCTTCTATATTGGAGCGGAGTCTTGAGGTGGGTAGAATATAGTTGTGCAATAATTGGCTGTTGATTGCTGGTGCTGACTTCTTGATGTGTATAGTGCCTCGCAAACGTCAAGCCGCCTGCTATCGCTGTATCAATCGATGATTTCTGTGTTGTTTACTAGGATTTCTCTGGCGATGGTTTGGTTATGGGAAGAGATTATATGTTCCTTAATGGAGCCCTGTTGCTTATGCATCGTTAAACGCCTAGAAAGAGATGTTGTTGTCTTGCCTATATACTGGGTTTTTTGGAGCTTACAGTCCCCAAGTGGGCATTTGAAGGCATAGACGACGTTAGTCTCTTTTAAAGCGTTCTGTTTTGTGTCTGGAGAGTTTCTCATGAGTAGGCTGGCCGTTTTTCTGGTTTTATAGTAAATCGTCAGTTGTATCCTCTGATTTGTGTCTGTAGGGATAACGTTTCTATTAACAATATCTTTCAGGACCCTTCCTCCGTTTTATGAGCTGTGGAAAAGAAGTTCCTGTAAAATAGTCTAATAGGGGGTACAGGTGTTGTGTTAGTTGTCTCTTCAGAGGTTGCATGGCTTTTCACTTTCCTTCTTATGATGTCTTCGATGAAATAAGGATATGCAAAGTCAGTGAGAGAATGACAGAGATAGAGCGAGGAAAGAGACAGAGAGATAGGCTGACACAGAGAATGGCAGAAACGAGGAGTGGCAAAGACAGAGGGACAGGGACAGACGGACAGGGCCAGAGGAGGGACGGGGGAACAGAGGGGGTCAGTGGGACAGAGAGGGAGACAGGGACAGAGAAGGGGACAGGGACAGAGACAGAGGGACAGAGACAGAGGGACAGGGTCAGAGAGGGGGACCGGGGGACAGAGGGAGGAGAGGGGGGCAGGAGACCAAGAGAGAGAGGACAGGGGATAGAAAGAGTGGGCAGGGGGACAGAGGGAGGGACAGGGACAGACAGAGAAAGACAGGAACAGGGGGGGGCAGAAAGGGCGGACAGGGGGACAGAGAGATGGACAGGGGGCAGAGATAGGGACAGGGGAACAGAGACCGGGACAAGGGGACAGAGATGGATAGGGGGACTGGAGGAAAGGGAGGGGGACAGATAAAGGACAGCGGTCAGAAAGAGTGGACAGAGGGACAGAGAGGTACAGGGGACAGAGAGAAGGACAGGGGGACAGAGATGGACAGGGGGACATAGAGGAACAGGAGGACAGAGAGTGACAGGGGGACAGAGAGAGGGACAATGGGATAGAGAGGGACAGAGAGAGGAACAGGAGGACAGAGAGAGGAACAGGAGGACAGAGAGGAACAGGGGGACAGAGAGAGGGACAATGGGATAGAGAGGGACAGGGGGACAGAGAGATGGAAAGGGGGGGATAGGGGGACAGGGGACAGAGAGGGGGACAGGGGGAAGGGATCGGGGACAGAGGACAGAAAATGTGGGCAAGGGGACAAAGTGAGGGACAGGGGGACAAAGATGGACAGGGGGACAAAGATGGACAGGGGGACAGGAGGAAAGGGGGGAGATGTATGAGGGGGAATGTTTGCGAGAGATGGAGAAGGGGTATTTAGAACGGTAAGTTAGAGAGGGGGCAACTAAGGCGCATGATTGAAAAGCAAATGAGCATCATTGCAATAGCAGGAGCCACGCACATCTTCAGCCTGCGTTGTTGAGACATTGTCAATTAAGCGGTGTCCAATAACAGTATCTTCGGTATTTAAGCGATACCTTAAAAAATACTGGAAATATTCAAAGATATTAATCCAGATATTAATCCCCTTGTGCAACGCACACAAGAGGCAACAGCTTCTAGCTCTACAAGCGGCAATATAAAATAGAGAATAGGCGATTGTTTTCACTCATAGTGTAATAAACCCACGGACCCACCCACCCGCTGAAGCCGTAAATGCCAAGACATTACTTCCGTTTAAAATTAAGCCGGAAAAATCCTCAGGTATGTGGAGGATGGGGGAGGCCTTTGATCAACCGCCGACTTCCTGCCCCGTCGACGGGGCCATCAGCCCTCAGTATGCCCTCAGCCAAATTCATGTGAAACATATATGTGTGTGTATTAAATATTTTAATTTATTATTTCCAAGATTTAGCTGTTAGCTCTTGGACCCCGCCTTTCTAAGCGTCGGTTGTCTAATGTACCGACTCTCGGCCTCTTTTCCTCCATCATATCTAAACAACATATAATTTTATCTAACACACACACATCCCCAAGATGCAGCCTTTAGCAGCTTCCTGACTTTCAGATTCCTATTTACTGCAAGGTGAATAGAGGCATTAGTGTGTGTATGTTTGTGTCTGTGTGTGTGTGTGTACGTGTGTACCTGTGTGTGTGCACGTGTGTGCGTGCGTGTGTATATTCACCTAGTTGTGGTTGCGGGGGTTGAGCTCTGGCTCTTTGGTCCCACCTCTCAACTGGCAATCAACTGATGTACAGATTCCTGAGCCTACTGGGCTCTATCATATCTGCATTTGAAACTGTGTATGGAGTCAGCCTCCACCACATCACTGCCTAATGCATTCCATCTATTAACTACTCTGACACTGAACTCTGACACTTATGGTTATAAAAACGGAAACCACGTACAAAACTCAGGCAAATCATAACATAGAACGAAAAGGCAATGTAAAGGATCTGGGTGTACTCATGTCGGAAGACCTTACCTTTAAAGAACACAATAAAGTAGCCGTCACAACTGCAAGAAAAATGACAGGTTGGATAACAAGAACTTTTCACACTAGAGATGCTATACCGATGATGATACTTTTCAAAACGCTTGTGCTCTCTAGAGTGGAGTACTGCTGCACAATGACAGCACCTTTCAAAGCTGGAGAAATTGCTGACCTGGAGAGCGTGCAGAGATTCTTTACTGCTAGAATCCACTCAGTAAAACATCTAAACTATTGGGACCGACTAAAGAGCCTAAAACTGTACTCCCTTGAGCGCAGGCGGGAGAGGTACATAATAATTTACACGTGGAAAATATTAGAGGGGCTGGTCCCAAACCTGCACACAGAAATAACATCACATGAGACCAGAAGACATGGCAGGATGTGCAGAATACCCCCGTTGAAAAACAGAGGTGCAACAGGTACTCTGAGAGAGAACTCTATCAACATCAGAGGTCCGAGACTGTTCAACACGCTTCCACTACACATAAGGGGCATAACTGGCCGACCCCTCACAGTGTTCAAGAGAGAACTGGATAAGCACCTCCAAAGGATACCTGATCAACCAGGCTGTGACTCGTACGTCAGGCTGCGAGCAGCCGCGTCCAACAGCCTGGTTGATCAGTCCGGCAACCAGGAGGCCTGGTCGACGACCGGGCCGCGGGGACGCTAAGCCCCGGAAGCACCTCAAGGTAACCTCAAGGTAAGGCTCATTTGGGTACTAAGTTTCCACCTGTGTCCCCTTATTCGCCTACCACTCGCGTTAAACAGTTTATCTTTATGTACCCTATCAATTGCTCTGAGAATTTTGTAGGTAGTGATCATGTCTCCCCTTACTCTTCTGTCTTCCAGTGTCATGAGGTGCATTTCTCGCAGCCTGTCCTCGTAACTCATGCCTCTTAGTCCTGGGATTAGCCTATTGGCATACCACGAAACTTTTTCAAGCTTCGTCTTGTGCTTGACAAGGTGTGTGTGTGTGTGTGTGTGTGTGTGTGTGTACATGTGTAACACACACGTACTTATGTGGTACGTATGTACTACATAATTGTAAGGCGTTTGCTGAATTAGAAAAGTCGGCTAGCAGTCCACCTTTAACGACACAATTAACTCATTACATAAAAAAATACGTGGCTGTGCAATAGTGTGTGGGAATTGGGGAACTGGTGTGCATTTAGACGACTGGTGAGGACCAACAATGACGTAGAAGGATGGCATCAGCGTCTGAATCAAAGGGCAGTGAGGGACAACTTGGCTTTATATATTTTAATCCCCTTACTATACCGTGAGGCGTCCCTGGCAACCTTGCAATCCCAACTGGTTTCTGATCAAAAGCTAAAGTCCAGTCGCCGCAAGGGCAATAAAGAGAAACAGGAACATTTGTGGAAGCTTTGGGACCGTTACGAGGAAAAACAGATAAGCACCTCACAGTTCCTCAAGGAATGTTCGCGTTTTATCCCAGGAAGTGCCTGAATTAGAATTAAAAAACAGCAGTCTGTTTACTGGTTGTTATTTAACTTAAGTTAGTTGTAAATGATAATGTAAAAATAGCCACTGAGAACTGATGAGTTGCCCAAGACTTTTGCTCGTAAAGAGGGAATTGATTACAAACTTGAACTGCCTTTGAGCAGCCTGAGGGCAGCAATATCCTAGGAACATCAACTAAATTTCGGAGACTTGAGGCAAAGTGAAATTCACACCAATTACTCCATCTATCATCATTCTATTATGCAGGAAGAACCGCACGTCTATGGGTCATCCAATAATGTTAGCAGACTTCTAGATGTTACCATTGCTAGGCTTAGGCTCGGCTACAAGTACCTCTGGGAGTTTGTAACATCTGCTGATGTAGATTTGACTAAATGTAAACTCTGTCAGCAGAACTATTCGCGTACTTTGCGTCATTATATAATGGAATGTGAAAAAATCGCGGAATTTAGAGATAACACCATCAATAGTGTTCAAGATATGTGTAAGTACTTCATTCATAATGATGTGCTGCTCGAAATCTTAGCGAAGTATCCAAAATTTGCTTACTGTAGGTAATGCATGCACATGACTGTAAAGCTGTCGCCCAGTTGGGTGGGTGTGGAGCACATGACTGTAAAGCTGCCGCCCAGTTGGGTGGGTGTGCAGCAAGACTAGTAACTGTGTGACTCACCATAGATGTAAAGTGCCTTGTATAGTGACTGTTGTGAGCCTCTTGTTGATCACTTGTGACACAAAGTTTATTGATGTGTGTATTTGTGTAGGTGATTAGATATGTATGTGTATGTATATATGTATACGTATATATATATGTACATGTATGTATGAGAGTGTGTACATGTATATATAATATTAATAATTTTGTAACTAGCGTCACAAATTGTTATTTGCTTAGCTAAACGAACTAGAGGGTTCAGTTCCTGAACCGATTATGTGCCTCTGTAATCCTTTACACCACCACCGATGGGTATCGGGTGCATAATAAAGAAAGAAATTGAATTGAATTGGTCTGATTAAGACTTTATGACCATGTAATCTATGTTTTGCTCCACTACTTACTGGTTGAGTATGGGGTGCATAACAAATAATAGCCTCCTTCAGGGGCGCCTTGTTTCTAAACGTGTTAGTCTTAAATCCTTTAATCTCAAATCTTGCTACAATGTACCTCTTAATATATGTTATGTACTCTCGCAACCCAATGTACCTTCTTGTATATAAATAAATAGATTTCAACTGTAAGGGGGTATGGTTTGCACCTTGTTATTCTAATAATAGATAAATAATTCTAATAATGGAAGCGCTAATTATATGAACAAGTTCCATGTATTTATTCAGACGAGAACAACAGCGAACACAAACCAGCGCATATACGAACTGAATGGTTTGTATGTACAAACTTCTCAGTGAACGAAGTTGTTTCTAGCCCGGTATCCGAAATTGCAGTATACGACTTGACCAGTCCCCAAACAAAAGAGCGTACAGGACGCCCGCCAAGCTTGGTAGCTACTAGTCATGTAATCATATTAAGTATTAAAGTCAGTAACCAAGTCCTGACTTTACATCAACCCTACAACCAAGACTTCCTCAGTAACACACAAACACCACAATGTCGACTAAGACTTTTTGCTCGATGGTACCCATGTAGAAGTTCGCAAACAGGACACCTAGGGGAGAACCCATGGCGACCCCATCTACTTGCTTATACATGTGCCAATCCGGGCTCAAGAAGGGTGTCTCTTTAGTACAAGCTTGGAGTAGTTTCCTTAGAATGTTTTCTGGTATGTCAAGAGGAGTACAGGCCGGATCACGATACACTCTGTCAGCTATCATATATATATATATATATATATATATATATATATATATATATATATATATATATATATATATATATGCGAACAAGCCTGAATGGTCCCCAGGACAATATGCAACTGAAAACTCACACCCCAGAAGTGACTCGAACCCATACTCCCAGGAGCAACGCAACTGGTATGTACAAGACGCCTTAATCCACTTGTGGATTACAAGTGGATTAAGGCGTCTTGTACATACCAGTTGCGTTGCTCCTGGGAGTATGGGTTCGAGTCACTTCTGGGGTGTGAGTTTTCAGTTATATATATATATATATATATATATATATATATATATATATATATATATATATATATATATATATATATATATATATATCGTGGCCTATCTAGCCTACTCAACAAGGGGTAATGGGAGGGAAAATTGATCTACCTTCAACATTCCTGGCTCACGACGCCTGTCCCTCAATGGTGTGAGGCTCCCACGCTTCCTGAGTCGGTCCTTGACGATCCAGTAATACGTTACAAGTCCTAGTGATGACTTATATTGAATTTTGTAACTAGCTCATCAAGATTGTAACTTGCTTAGCTAAATGAATTGTGGGGTTCAGTCCCTGAGCCCATTATGTGCCTCTGTAACCCTTTCCACTACCGCCCACAACATGGGTATGGGGTGCATAATAAATGAACTAAGCTAAAAAAAACTAAGTCCTCAGGTGTTGTGAAGCCTTCGCGTCATCACCGAACCGCTCCCAGAGTTCAGATATCCCAATCCTGGTCCACTCAGTGGTCACTGAGCTAATCACTGTATACACGCACTCGTTCCTTCCACAAGGCATTGCTCCTTGTCTTAGGAACGGTGTCGTCCCTCCAACGCTCTCAGTGGGTGTGACCTGGTCACAGCAAGCCTGCCCGCCACACCGTCCAGACCCTCAAGCGTCGTCGCCGACCGATTTCTCAAGTTTTGGCACTTCTTTGCCGAATAAACTTGGTTCTTCTTGCTTCCCAGAAGCACGGGGTCTCCAATAACAATAGTGGGCTGCGATGGTTGCCAATGATTCACCGAGAGAGACTCCCAGAGCCTTCAATCCTCGAGAGCTGATCGACGCACGTCCTTTCGCTTCCACAGTCAGGTCAAATCTCTGGCGTCACCTCCGCCGGCGCCGCCAGGGGCACTCGGTGTCGTCACGGCGGGTGCTGATTGGTCGCCCGCAGCACGTGACCTAAGCCAGCCAATCCGCAGCCGGCTGGCGTCGTCCACAAAATGACGGATTTGTAGGCAGGGGGGCGCCATTTTCTTTGTCTCAAGGGCGCTACTCTCCCCTTTACCAACAAACTTACAAATGCAAATTTCTCCCTTACAGGCGGCCGATCTAGTCGCCACATATATCAACAGACTCCCTGCATCTCAGAGAATCAGCAGGGTCAGCAGATATGACTCTTAAAGCCGGATCTGGGGAGAAATTGGAGGGGGCTCCGTAACAATATTAACATATATTTCACACTTTAACTCCCCCACTAGTAACTAGTCACTGACCAGGATTGTGGAGTCAATGTGTCTGACTGTTCCGGATTTCAGAAAACTTATAATAACGATGGAACACGAAATACATCGCCTCAATCCTAATCTACCCTGAAGATCTCTAGAGTATAAGCAGGTTAGAGATGGGGGATGGAGGATAGGGATGTCAGTCAAGATACCCCTGCCTGCCTGGAGAGACCTCTAGTGTCTGCTCTGCCAGGCGAGACACTCAATGTAGTGACTGCAACCCGTCCTCCGACCAAGTCCATTCCATCCAGCGGTCGACCCCATAGATGCATTCATCAATTTTAACATGCTGTTCAATAAAAATAGCAACTTGTGCATATTTAGGTATTGGTTAGGTTAGGTTCTGTTGGCGATTATTTGTATTTGAAGCACGTGGGTGAAGCATTTACAGCGTTGTGGTTCGAACAAAATTTGCCAGTGAAGCATTTGTTCCGGAAGTGTTCGGACGTTATCAGTTGTGAGTCGTGTGTAAACCGTTTTTCATTCATAAACAGGGGGTTTGGCGGGTGCATGGAATGTACTTTGTGTCTTTGTTTGGAAGACGGGCTGTGGAATGGACTTAGTCTGAGGACGGGTTGAGATTAAGCCCCCAATAGGTGGCACGGGCATGAATAGCCCGTAACCAAGCAATTATCAGTTAAGCACAGGTCCTGGCCCTGGGCGAGGCCACCAACATACCTGACCTCTGGCCAACATGTCCCAATTAACACTTGGTGTGAACTTTGTATTGTCTGTGAGTCAACAGCCTGGCCACACAGCTGCCTGTGTGAACTAACTTTACTTGTATCAGTGAATAAAACCTTTGTGATATATATTACACAGTAAATAGGCTCCCGAGAATTAGCTTCTTGTGGAGTTACATCCGAGGGAGGGTCAGTAATTCGACCATGGGACCTCGATATAAGCCTAACGTATCCCTGTCCTTGACAAAATTTAATTATAATATACTCCTGCCCCCCCCCCCCCCCCTCCCGTCACCCTCCACCACCCCTCTAGCGTGTGTCAGGCGCCACGCCCCAACTCACCATCACACACCCTGGCTAATTAACTAATGAACATCTCATTCCTAGCGAAATTATTTTTGGTCTCAGTTGCTCGTGTGCACTTTGTTCTATAAGGCCTTGAGTAGGGTACTATATGGGTATACAAATAAATATAAAAATACCTACTTTAATTCATGTTATGGGACCGCTTGAACGTCTGACAGTGATATGTTGGCAATACTGTAATGGAAACAATGACGCGGCCGAATAATTTATTTTAGATTTACAGCGTGTTTTATATAAAATCTTGTATGGTCCGGTCTTACAACCAGACCATCTGTTACTGGTCTTACTGTTACCGGTCTTACAACCAGGGGCCAGATTCACGAAAGCACTTACGTAAGCACTTACTAACCTGCACATCTTTTCTCACTCTTTGGCGACTTTGTTTCCAATTATTAAACAGTTAATGAGCTCCGAAGCACCAGGAGGCTGTTTATAACAATAACAACAGTTGAATGGGAAGTTTTCATGCTTGTAAACTGTTTAATAAATGTAACCAAAGCCGTCAAAGACTGACGAAAGATGTACACGTTCGTAAGTGCTTGGGAAAGTGCTTTCGTGAATCTGGCCCCAGACCATCACCAGAGAAGTCTTAACAAACAACAGAAATCATTGATAGATACAGCGATAGCAGGCGGCTCAACATCTGCGAGGCACTACACATCAAAAAGTCAACACCAGCAATCAACAGCCAATTAATGTACAACTATATTCTACCCACTTCAAGATTCCGAACTAATATAGAGACTTCAAGGGGAAGCATCATGGGTTAATAGGCCCTCTGCAGTTACTTCCATTTTTATGTTTTTATACCCATTGGTTCGTGTTCTGTCATGTGTATATGTCAATCACCTCACCCAAAACTTTTGTACCATATCACCTCACTCAAATGCGAGTATAAGTATGGATATACATTGCGTGTTTACAGGTTACAGTTGTGTGTGTAAACTAGTCTTTGAAAATGTAATAAGTTATTACGAAACGCATTTAGGCGTCAGACTAGAAATAAAAATGAATTTTGGAGAATTGATTTTTCAATTACCATCGACAGTGAAAAGAAACGTAAGAAGTATTGAGAAAATTCGTGTTACAATTATTAATCCTACTTTTTCGGTCATATTCAACAACATATGTTTACAAGAAAGACTGCTACCAATATATATATATAATTCTAACACGAATTTTCTCAATCTTTCGTACATTTCTTTTCACTGCTGGTGGTAATTCAAAAATCAATTCTCCAAAATTCATTTTTATTTCTAGTCTGACGCGACACTTGAGCACGTTTCGTAAAACTTATTACATTTTCAAAGACTTTAGTTTACACATACACAACTGAATAGAACTTACACATCTCCGATTTGTTTATATCTACATTTGAGTGACGTGGATGGGGTGAGGTGGTATTAATAGGGTATTAAATTCATCAACACAAGACAGAACACGAAACAATGGGTATTGAATGGAAGTGATTGTAGAAAGCCTATTGGTCCATATTTCTTGATGCTTCTATATTGGAGCGGAGTCTTGAGGTGGGTAGAATATAGTTGTGCATTAATTGGCTGTTGATTGCTGGTGTTGATTTCTTAATGTGTAGTGCCTCGCAAACGTCAAGCCGTCTGCTATCGCTGTATCTATCGATGATTTCTGTGTTGTTTACTAGGATTTCTCTGGCGATGGTTTGGTTGTGGGAAGAGATTATATGTTCCTTAATGGAGCCCTGTTGCTTATGCATCGTTAAACGCCTAGAAAGAGATGTTGTTGTCTTGCCTATATACTGGGTTTTTTGGAGCTTACAGTCCCCGAGAGGGCATTTGAAGGCATAGACGACGTTGGTCTCTTTTAAAGCGTTCTGCTTTGTGTCTGGAGAGTTTCTCATGAGTAGGCTGGCCGTTTTTCTGGTTTTATAGTAAATCGTCAGTTGTATCCTCTGATTTTTGTCTGTAGGGATAACGTTTCTATTAACAATATCTTTCAGGACCCTTTCCTCCGTTTTATGAGCTGTGGAAAAGAAGTTCCTGTAAAATAGTCTAATAGGGGGTATAGGTGTTGTGTTAGTTGTCTCTTCAGAGGTTGCATGGCGTTTCACTTTTCTTCTTATGATGTCTTCGACGAAACCATTGGAGAAGCCGTTGTTGACTAGGACCTGCCTTACCCTACAGAGTTCTTCGTCGACTTGCTTCCATTCTGAGCTGTGGCTGAGAGAACAGGATGGGAAGCTGCCCTTTCTAGATGTAACAGTCATGGAAAAGAGCGGAGGTTTCCACACTGCAGTCTACACTAAGGAAACGAACATAGGAATGTGCCTAAATGCCAACAGCGACTGCCCAGACAGGTACAAGAGGAGTGTTGTTAACGCATATGTCGACCGTGCTCTCAGCCACAGCTCAGAATGGAAGCAAGTCAACGAAGAACTCTGTAGGGTAAGGCAGGTCCTAGTCAACAATGGCTTCTCCAATGGTTTCATCGAAGACATCATAAGAAGGAAAGTGAAACGCCATGCAACCTCTGAAAAGAAAACTAACACAACACCTATACCCCCTATTAGACTATTTTACAGTAACTTCTTTTCCACAGCTCATAAAACGGAGGAAAGGGTCCTGAAAGATATTGTTAATAGAAACGTTATCCCTACAGACAAAAATCAGAGGATACGACTGACGATTTACTATAAAACCAGAAAAACGGCCAGCCTACTCATGAGAAACTCTCCAGACACAAAGCAGAACGCTTTAAAAGAGACCAACGTCGTCTATGCCTTCAAATGCCCTCTTGGGGACTGTAAGTTCCAAAAAACCCAGTATATAGGCAAGACAACAACATCTCTTTCTAGGCGTTTAACGATGCATAAGCAACAGGGCTCCATTAAGGAACATATAATCTCTTCCCACAACCAAACCATCGCCAGAGAAATCCTAGTAAACAACACAGAAATCATCGATAGATACAGTGATAGCAGACGGCTTGACGTTTGTGAGGCACTACACATTAAGAAATCAACACCAGCAATCAACAGCCAATTAATGCACAACTATATTCTACCCACCTCAAGACTCCGCTCCAATATAGAAGCATCAAGAAATATGGACCAATAGGCTTTCTACAATCACTTCCATTCAATACCCATTGTTTCGTGTTCTGTCTTGTGTTGATGAATTTAATACCCTATTAATACCACCTCAAGCCATCCACCTCACTCAAATGTAGATATAAACAAATCGGAGATGTGTAAGTTCTATTCAGTTGTGTATGTGTAAACTAAAGTCTTTGAAAATGTAATAAGTTTTACGAAACGCGCTCAAGTGTCGCGTCAGACTAGAAATAAAAATGAATTTTGGAGAATTGATTTTTGAATTACCACCAGCAGTGAAAAGAAATGTACGAAAGATTGAGAAAATTCGTGTTAGAATTATTAATCTTACTTTTTCAGTCATATTTAATAATATATATCTATATATATATATATATATATATATATATATATATATATATATATATATATATATATATATATATATATATATATATATATATATATATATTTATATATATATATATATATATATATATATATATATATATATATATATATATATATATATATATATATAAAATATATATATATAAAATATATATATATATATATATTATTAAATATGACCGAAAAAGTAAGATTAATAATTCTAACACGAATTTTCTCAATCTTTCGTACATTACGCTTCACTGTTGGAGGTAAATCAAAAATCAATTCTCCAAAATTCATTTTTATTTCTAGTCTGACGCGACACGGGCGCGTTTCGCAAAACTTATTACATTTTCAAAGACTTTAGTTCACAAATACACAACTGAATAGAACTTACGTATCTCCGATTTTATATCTACATTTGAGTGAGGTGGGAGGGGTGATGTGGCATTAACACAAGACAGAACAAGAGGGGATATTAATAGGGTATTAAAAGTATCAACACAAGACAGAACACAAACAATGGGTATTGAATAGAAGTGTTTGTAGAAAGCCTATTGTTCTATATTTCTTGATGCTTCTATATTGGAGCGGAGTCTTGAGGTGGGTAGAATATAGTTGTGCAATAATTGGCTGTTGATTGCTGGTGTTGACTTCTTGATGTGTAGTGCCTCGCAAACGTCAAGCCGCCTGCTATCGCTGTATCTATCGATGATTTCTGTGTTGTTAACTAGGATTTCTCTGGCGATGGTTTGGTTGTGGGAAGAGATTATATGTTCCTTAATGGAGCCCTGTTGCTTATGCATCGTTAAACGCCTAGAAAGAGATGTTGTTGTCTTGCCTATATACTGGGTTTTTTGGAGCTTACAGTCCCCAAGTGGGCATTTGAAGGCATAGACGACGTTAGTCTCTTTTAAAGCGTTCTGTTTTGTGTCTGGAGAGTTTCTCATGAGTAGGCTGGCCGTTTTTCTGGTTTTATAGTAAATCGTCAGTTGTATCCTCTGATTTTTGTCTGTAGGGATAACGTTTCTATTAACAATATCTTTCAGGACCCTTTCCTCCGTTTTATGAGCTGTGGAAAAGAAGTTCCTGTAAAATAGTCTAATAGGGGGTATAGGTGTTGTGTTAGTTGTCTCTTCAGAGGTTGCATGGCTTTTCACTTTCCTTCTTATGATGTCTTCGACGAAACCATTGGAGAAGCCGTTATTGACTAGGACCTGCCTTACCCTACAGAGTTCTTCGTCGACTTGCTTCCATTCTGAGCTGTGGCTGAGAGCACGGTCGACATATGCGTTAACAACACTCCTCTTGTACCTGTCAGGGCAGTCGCTGTTGGCATTTAGGCACATTCCTATGTTTGTTTCCTTAGTGTAGACTGCAGTGTGGAAACCTCCGCCCTTTTCCATGACTGTTACATCTAGAAAGGGCAGCTTCCCATCCTTTTCCATCTCGTAAGTGAAACGCAGCACGGAACTCTGCTCAAATGCCTCCTTCAGCTCCTGCAGATGTCTGACATCAGGTACCTGTGTAAAAATGTCGTCAACATACCTGCAGTATATGGCCGGTTTCAAGTTCATGTCGACTAAGACTTTTTGCTCGATGGTACCCATGTAGAAGTTTGCAAACAGGACACCTAGGGGAGAACCCATGGCGACCCCATCTACTTGCTTATACATGTGCCCATCCGGGCTCAAGAAGGGTGCCTCTTTAGTACAAGCTTGGAGTAGTTTCCTCAGAATATTTTCTGGTATGTCAAGAGGAGTACAGGCTGGATCACGATACACTCTGTCGGCTATCATTCCTATTGTCTCGTCCACAGGTACGTTGGTAAACAGCGATTCTACGTCCAACGAGGCTCTTATCCCTGTGGCCCGTGTGCCCCGCAGTAAGTCAACAAATTCCTTTGGAGACTTCAGGCTGAAGGCGCAAGGAAACAAACATAGGAATGTGCCTAAATGCCAACAGCGACTGCCCTGACAGGTACAAGAGGAGTGTTGTTAACGCATATGTCGACCGTGCTCTCAGCCACAGCTCAGAATGGAAGCAAGTCGACGAAGAACTCTGTAGGGTAAGGCAGGTCCTAGTCAATAACGGCTTCTCCAATGGTTTCGTCGAAGACATCATAAGAAGGAAAGTGAAAAGCCATGCAACCTCTGAAGAGACAACTAACACAACACCTATACCCCCTATTAGACTATTTTACAGGAACTTCTTTTCCACAGCTCATAAAACGGAGGAAAGGGTCCTGAAAGATATTGTTAATAGAAACGTTATCCCTACAGACAAAAATCAGAGGATACAACTGACGATTTACTATAAAACCAGAAAAACGGCCAGCCTACTCATGAGAAACTCTCCAGACACAAAACAGAACGCTTTAAAAGAGACTAACGTCGTCTATGCCTTCAAATGCCCACTTGGGGACTGTAAGCTCCAAAAAACCCAGTATATAGGCAAGACAACAACATCTCTTTCTAGGCGTTTAACGATGCATAAGCAACAGGGCTCCATTAAGGAACATATAATCTCTTCCCACAACCAAACCATCGCCAGAGAAATCCTAGTAAACAACACAGAAATCATCGATAGATACAGCGATAGCAGGCGGCTTGACGTTTGCGAGGCACTACACATCAAGAAGTCAACACCAGCAATCAACAGCCAATTATTGCACAACTATATTCTACCCACCTCAAGACTCCGCTCCAATATAGAAGCATCAAGAAATATGGAACAATAGGCTTTCTACAAACACTTCTATTCAATACCTATTGTTTGTGTTCTGTCTTGTGTTGATACTTTTAATACCCTATTAATATCCCCTCTTGTTCTGTCTTGTGTTAATGCCACATCACCCCTCCCACCTCACTCAAATGTAGATATAAAATCGGAGATACGTAAATTCTATTCAGTTGTGTATTTGTGAACTAAAGTCTTTGAAAATGTAATAAGTTTTATGAAACGCGCCCGTGTCGCGTCAGACTAGAAATAAAAATGAATTTTGGAGAATTGATTTTTGATTTACCTCCAACAGTGAAGCGTAATGTACGAAAGATTGAGAAAATTCGTGTTAGAATTATTAATCTTACTTTTTCGGTCATATTTAATAATATATGTCTACAGGAAAGACTGCTACCAAAATATACTAATATATATATATATATATATATATATATATATATATATATATATATATATATATATATATATATATATATATATATATATATATATATATAATTATTAAATATGACCGAAAAAGTAAGATTCTAACACGAATTTTCTCAATATTTCTTATGGTTCTTTTCACTGTCGATTGTAATTGAAAAATCAGTTCTCCAAAATTCATTTTTATTTCTAGTCTGACGTGACACTTGAACGCGTTTCGTAATAACTTATTACATTTTCAAAGACTTTAGTTTACACACACACAACTATAACCTGCAAACACTAAAACAGATTTCTTACTATGCTATAATTCAAGATGAAGATTAAGCCATCCAAAAGGTGGCACGGGCATGAATAGCCCGTAAGTGGTGGCCCTTTTAGTAGAAGTCTAAGAAATAAAATTAAGGAATTAAATGCTTTTGTCTGCACAGAAAAAATAGATATTATTGCACTTACCGAAACGTGGATGAATGTAGAAAATAGAGAACTATTAGCTGAATATCAAATAAATGGATTTAAACTATTTCACACAGATAGATATATTAGACGAGGAGGGGGAGTAGCCATATATGTTAGGGACAATTTGAAATGTAGTCTCAAAGAGGGAATCAAAACTGAACCACACACAGAAACTATTTGGATAGAATTATACGAAAAAGCAAATAATATTATAATAGGAGTTATATATAGGCCACCAAATTTAGACAGAATGGAAGCAAAGCATCTATGGGATGAAATATCTAGGGCATCTAGATCTAACAGTATTTACGTCATGGGTGACTTTAATTTTAGTGGAATAAACTGGTTGAACAAAACAGGGAATAGTGAAGCAGAAGATTTTCTAGAATTAATTGACGATTGCTTTCTTACGCAACACATTAAGGAACCAACACGGGAAAATAATATTTTAGATTTAGTGTTAACTAACAGGGAAACACAAATTAATGACATCGAAATAGGGAGTGAGCTAGGGAACAGTGATCACAAAGAAATCAGATTTAGCATAGAATGGAATAGACCTGTAGGAGAAAATTCTGTTAAAGTGCCAGATTTTCGAAAAGCTGATTTTAATAGCCTTAGAAATTTTTTGGGTCAAATTGATTGGAAAGTCTTGGGTATAGGGTGTGGGCCGGTCTTGGAGCGAGACATGAACCCAGCGATAGGTGACGTAAATGGGGATTTCGATGTGGATTCAATATATAACTTATTTAAGAATATTCTAAACAAAGCACAGGAACGTAGTATACCATACAAATTGAATAGATCGAATACCAATGACCCAAAGTGGATAACAAAGAATTTGAAGAACCTTATAGGTAAAAAGAGAGCTTGGTACAAAAGGATTAAAAATGGGGAGGTCACTTTAGAACAGGAATTCGTACAACTGGTTAGAAATGTTAAAAAAGAGATAAGGAAAGCAAAAAGAAACTATGAAGTTCGCATAGCAGGGCAAGCAAAGACAAATCCTAAAGGGTTTTTTCAGTTATATCGTACTAAGACTAGGGAAAGGATAGGTCCATTAAAAACTGAGACAGGTCAAATAACAGATAGTGTTGAAGAGATGAGTAGTATTTTTAATAAATATTTTGTATCTGTATTTACTAAAGAGGAACTTAACAATATGCCTTCAGCCGAACAAGTCTATGTGGGTGGGGACGAGGACAGGTTGACGAGTTTAACAGTTACCAGGGAGGATGTTCTTAAACAAATAGTAAAACTCAAACCAAACAAATCCCCAGGGCCGGATGAAGTGTTTGCCAGGGTGCTTAAAGAATGCAAAGAGGAGCTTTGTGACCCACTGTCAACCATATTTAATAAATCAATAGAGTCAGGCAGAGTGCCAGAGTTTTGGAAAGTTGCTAATGTGATACCAGTTTTTAAGAAAGGAGATAGATCACTTGCGTCTAACTATCGACCAATTAGCCTAACGTCTATTGTGGGAAAGTTACTCGAATCTATAATAGCAAATAAAATTCGTCTTCATCTTGAAAAACATAAATTAATAATTGAGTCGCAACATGGTTTTATAAATGGCCGTTCATGTTTAACAAATTTGTTATCTTTTTATTCTAGCATTGTTGAGGCAGTTGATAGTGGTAAGGATTTCGATGTTGTGTACCTTGACTTTAGCAAAGCTTTTGATACAGTGCCACATGAAAGACTGATTAAAAAGTTAGATTCTCATGGTATTGGGGGTGCTATATTAAGCTGGATTAGGGCATGGCTATACCAAAGGAAACAGAGTTAGTATAAATGGAGTCAAGTCAGAGTGGGAAAATGTTGTAAGTGGGGTGCCTCAGGGCTCTGTCCTGGGACCTCTGTTGTTTATAATATATATAAATGATTTAGATTCAGGTTTGAGTAGCAACATTTGCAAATTTGCCGATGATACGAAAATCGGTAGGGAAATTAATTCGGAGGAGGACTCACTATCACTTCAAGTTGATCTAGATAGGGTTTTGAAATGGTCGAAGGATTGGCAGATGCAGTTTAATGCTGATAAATGTAAAGTTCTGAGGTTAGGTAATGATGATAGGGTTACAAGATACGAGCTAGATGGTGTTGAGATTGCGAAGTCGAATTGCGAAAGGGATCTGGGAGTTATGATTAGTAAGAATTTAAAACAAAAGGATCAATGCATAAATGTTCGTAATAAGGCAAATCGGACACTTGGATTTATTAATCGCAGCGTTAGTAACAAGACACCTGGTGTGGTTCTCAAGCTATATCTTGCTCTAGTTAGGCCCCATTTAGATTATGCAGTTCAGTTTTGGTCGCCATATTATAGAATGGATATAAATTCACTTGAACGTATCCAGCGTAGGATGACTAAGTTAATTCCCCAAATTAGAAATCTTTCATATGAAGAAAGATTAACAAAGCTTAAGTTGCATTCACTGGAAAGGCGAAGAGTTAGGGGTGACATGATAGAGGTTTACAAGTGGGTGAATGGACATAACAAAGGGGATATTTATAGGGTATTAAAAGTATCAACAAGACAGAACACGAAACAATGGGTATAAATTGGATAAGTTTAGATTTAGGAAAGACTTGGGTAAATACTGGTTCAGTAACAGGGTTGTTGATTTGTGGAACCAATTGCCGCGTAACAATGTGGAGGTGGGGTCCCTATATTGTTTCAAGCATGGGTTGGACATGTATATGAGTGGGATTGGGTGGTTATAAATAGGAGCTGCCTCGTATGGGCCAACAGGCCTTCTGCAGTTGCCTTTGTTCTTATGTTCTTCTTATGTTTTGAGCCATTACCAGTATCAAGAGCTGATACTGGAGATCTGTGGAGGTGCAACTGCACCCTGCGTGCCGGGAGATGTCTCCCGTGCTATAACTCGATTGATTGATAAAGATTAAGCCACCCAAGAGGTGGCACGGGCATGAATAGCCCGTAAGTGGTACAATTTTTTTTTCTCAGTATTCTGAGGTTGCATTTAACCATCAAGCTGTTATCGCGGGGGAGGATACTGCTTCACAGTCTTTATGAGGGTGTCCAGCTGCTGGACACCTTTGTTGACCAGGAGAGTGGCTGTATTGATGGCTTCAGGGTGGCCACTGCATGATTCAGGAACTCTTAAAGCTCTTCTAAGGTCATTGGTTGCTTCACATTCCAGAAGATAGTGAAGTAATGGCTTTTCTGTGACAGTTTGGCAGAAGATGCACTCTCTCTGTCGGGGTTCACCAATCTCCCAGTTGCATCTGTAACCTAGACGTAGTCTATATAACCTAACTGCTATTTCCCTGTGGATTCCTTTTGGGATATTTAACCTTTCTAATTTGGTTGCCTGAAGATACCATGTTGCAGATGGCGAACCTTCAGCTATTCTCTGGTGTATGTAGGCTTTGTTGAGATGTGAGAGTTTTTTGGTGATGATGTTTTTTATGTTCTCTAGGCTGGGTTGAATTGTTTTATGTATCACTGGATGACGAGTTGCCAATTTAGCAATTTCATCAGCTTTTTCATTTAATGTGATTCCAATATGGGATGGGATCCAGTTTAAAGTTATGTTGAGTCCTTTGCCTTTAGCGACTGCTCCTTGATACAAAATGGTGGTAATTATTTCCACATTATCTTTCCACTGTTTTTGTCCTAGTATTTGAAGTGCAGCTTTTGAGTCTGTGTGTATGATTGCATTTTGAGTGTTTTGTGCAATCACATATGCGAATGCCTGTTGTATGGCAAACAGCTCAGTTTGGGTTGATGATACTAGTCCTCCCAGTCTCCAATATGCCTGAACGCTGGTCGTGCAAAGAGCAGCGCCAGCACTCTCATTTTCTGTGTCCACCGATCCGTCTGTGAAGATGTGGGTGGCTCCTGCTACTGCTATGCTATACATTTGCTCTTCTATTATGCGCCTTAGGATTGTCGGATCATAGGCAGCCTTTTTCATTGGGAGACTTTCTATTACTATTTTGAAAGTAGGCTCTTCCCACGGCGCGGAAGGAGTGTAATTTGGGTGTGGATGATCACCCTCTCTATCAAGAATCATGTTTTTTAAATGTAGTCTGTTTAGGACTTTTCCTGCTCTTGCAACCCAAGAGTTTCCATTGTTTTGGCCTAGTCCAACCACCAAGGCCTGCCGTACTGGGATTGGATCAGAAGAAATAATTATCTTACTGATAATTGTAGCTGTCCTTTATGATATTCTTTCTTGTAGAGAGGGCAAACCCGTCTCCAGTCTAAGAGTTTCAAGCCTGGTCCACATGGGGGCTCCCAGTGCAGCTCTCATAGCATTGTTTTGGGCAACTTCAAGCTTTTTCCACTGTTGGTGTGATAGATTTGTGAGTGCAGGTGCGGCATAATCGATCACTGATCTGACTGCCTGTACATAGTATGTGCGAAGGACTTGCAGATTGGCTCCTCCAGAAAGGGAGGTTAGCGACCTGAGGATTGCCGTTCGGGCCGCAGTTCGCTCTCTCAAGTATGTGACCTCAGCATTAAAATTCATGTGTGTGTCCAGGATGATTCCTAGATACTGATAGGTGTCGACCCATTCTATTGGTTGACCCTGTACTGTGAGTTGGATGTTGGGCTTCGCTATTTTTATGGGCATGGCCTTTGACTTTGAGGGGTTGAGTTTGATCCCAATCTGTTTTGCCTCTTTACTGATGCAGTCTAAGCATTTGGGTGCAAGGCGCGCCGCATCCCTTCCTTTTATGATGATGACAAAGTCGTCCGCGTAGTTTAGCAGCCTGCAGTGATGTGGGAGTTTCAACCTCATTATTCTTTCCATTAAACAGTTGAAGAGAAGAGGGCTAAGAATACCTCCTTGCGGTGTACCATTTTCATGTCTTTTGTACTCAGAGACTGTGCCATGAAGTTTTACTCTTGCTTCTCCGTTTATGAGACAGTTTTTGGTCCAGGAGAGCAGGTTGCCTCTGACCTCTTTGTCAATGAGGCAGCAGAGAATAGCTGGGGCGCTAGACAGTTCAAAGGCTTTTTCGAGGTCCAGGAATATCAGCATTCCTGGTCTGTCATTCAAGTGGGCTAACAGAGTTGTAATACATTCCACTGTGCCAACCCCTCTTCTATAGGCATACATATCATGGTGCAGTTTAGGCATTTTCCACTCCAGTCTGTTGAGTGCCATTCTGTCAGCCGTTTTGGCTGCACAGCTTTGGAGAGAGATGGGCCTGGGATTAGCTGGATCTTTGGGTTTTGGGATCGGCACTATGTCTGCTCTATTCCAAGCAGACATATTTCACTGTGTTGCGTAAGTGAAACGCAACACAGAATTCCGCTCATATGCCTCCTTCAGCTCCTGCAGATGTCTGACATCAGGTACCTGTGTAAAAATGGCGTCAACATACCTGCAGTATATGGCCGGTTTCAAGTTCATGTCGACTAAGACCTTTTGCTCGATGGTACCCATGTAGAAGTTCGCAAACAGAACACCTAGGGGAGAACCCATGGCGACCCCATCTACTTGCTTATATATGTGCCAATCCGGGCTCAAGAAGGGTGACTCTTTAGTAAAAGCTTGGAGTAGTTTCCTTAGAATGTTTTCTGGTATGTCAAGAGGAGTACAGTGAAAAGAACCATAAGAAATATTGAGAAAATTCGTGTTAGAATTATTAATTTTACTTTTTCGGTCATATTTAATAATATATGTCTACAGGAAAGACTGCTACGGATGGGCACATGTATAAGCAAGTAGATGGGGTCGCCATGGGTTCTCCCCTAGGTGTCCTGTTTGCGAACTTCTACATGGGTACCATCGAACAAAAGGTCTTAGTCGACATGAACTTGAAACCGGCCATATACTGCAGGTATGTTGACGACATTTTTACACAGGTACCTGATGTCAGACATCTGCAGGAGCTGAAGGAGGCATTTGAGCGGAATTCTGTGTTGCGTTTCACTTACGAGTTGGAGAAGGATGGGAAGCTGCCCTTTCTAGATGTAACAGTCATGGAAAGGAGTGGAGGTTTCCACACTGCAGTCTACACTAAGGAAACAAACATAGGAATGTGCCTCAATGCCAACAGTGACTGCCCGGACAGGTACAAGAGGAGTGTTGTTAACGCTTATGTCGACCGTGCTCTTAGCCACAGCTCAGGATTGAAGCAAGTCGATGAAGAACTCTGTAGGGTAAGGCAGGTCCTAGTCAACAACGGCTTCTCCAATGGTTTCGTTGAAGACATCATAAGAAGGAAGGTGAAACGCCATGCAACCTCTGAAGAGACAACTAACACAACACCTGTACCCCCTATTAGACTATTTTACAGGAACTTCTTTTCCACAGCTCATAAAACGGAGGAAAGGGTCCTGAAAGATATTGTTAATAGAAACGTTATCCCTACAGACAAAAATCAGAGGATACAACTGACGATTTACTATAAAACCAGAAAAACGGCCAGCCTACTCATGAGAAACTCTCCAGACACAAAGCAGAACGCTTTAAAAGAGACCAACGTCGTCTATGCCTTCAAATGCCCTCTTGGGGACTGTAAGCTCCAAAAAACCCAGTATATAGGCAAGACAACAACATCTCTTTCTAGGCGTTTAACGATGCATAAGCAACAGGGCTCCATTAAGGAACATATAATCTCTTCCCACAACCAAACCATCGCCAGAGAAATCCTAGTAAACAACACAGAAATCATCGATAGATACAGCGATAGCAGGCGGCTTGACGTCTGCGAGGCTCTACACATCAAGAAGTCAACACCAGCAATCAACAGCCAATTATTGCACAACTATATTCTACCCACCTCAAGACTCCGCTCCAATATAGAAGCATCAAGAAATATGGACCAATAGGCTTTCTACAAATCACTTCCATTCAATACGCATTGTTTCGTGTTCTGTCTTGTGTTTAGGAATTTAATACCCTATTAATACCACCTCACCCCATCCACCTCACTCAAATGTAGATATAAACAAATCGAAGATGTGTAAGTTCTATTCAGTTGTGTATGTGTAAGCTAAAGTCTTTGAAAATGTAATTAGTTTTACGAAACGCGCTCAAGTGTCGCGTCAGACTAGAAATAAAAATGAATTTTGGAGAATTGATTTTTGAATTACCACCAGCAGTGAAAAGAAACGTACGAAAGATCGAGAAAATTCGTGTTAGAATTATTAATCTTACTTTTTCGGTCATATATATATATATATATATATATATATATATATATATATATATATATATATATATATATATATATATATATATATATATATATATATATATATATATATATATATATATATACATACATACATACACACACGGTTCCTGACCGGAAGCGGAGGAACTCCAAGAGATCCATAACCTTTAAGTACTCATTGTATCAACTAATATACATCTTGTAACCTTTAAATATGTAATAAAGCACAGCAAAACACAACAGGAAGGGGGTGGTAGAAGAACAGAACACACAAACTGTATTGGAGGGGACCTAAACATCCCCTCTAATGCATTTTGTTTATTATTTTTCTACCACAGACGTGGCCAGACATTTACAATGCTAACCAACATATATATATATTCTTCTGTCCTCCATGGACAGGGTTAGAGATCTGTTAAACATATAATTCAATGATTTATTGAACAGTCAACCACAGAAGATGATTATAGTACTGTTAAAATACTAAGGTAACCTACAAACATAAATACACAGATTTACGTTTGTTCTACATAAACAGTGTTCGAGGTGTCTCTTTACATAGCGTCATTAATGTATTTATATGTGCTTTCCTCAGAGGCTAAGGGTCCCTCTCTTCCAGCCAGAGGTGGTACGCCCTTCCATATATCTTTTATATGGTAATATATTTATCTGAATGTACCTGAGGGCCGCTAATGGTAATATATTTACCTGAATTTACCTGAAGAACGCTATCAAACTAGTGGCCTTGACGAGGACAAGAAACCGGCGGCATTTGTTATTAATGAGGGAGAGTTGTAGTGAAGGTAAGTGTTGGGTATGTATTTTGTGAACTTTGTATATATAGTGCAAACTGGACATGACAGAAATGGTTGGGCATATTTCCTTTATCCTAATACTTCTTTATATCTAAAAGAAAGACATAAAGAAGTATTAGGATAAAGGAAATGTGCCAACCATTTCTGTCATGTCCAGTATTTTACCTCAATAAACATATTTCAATTTCAATTTCAATACTTCTTTTTCCCCCTAACAGTAAATAGGTACCAAGTCAATAGTTGTGGAACTGCATCCTGAGGCGGTCCAGCTAATTACTCAAAGCCTCCCAGCATTACGTTAGTAATGAAAAAAAAAACATTTAATCACTATAATGTTGGTGATGAATGTAGAACATGATAAAAAAAACTTATATTTACTCTAAAACAATATAATTTTATAACAAAATTAGACGAAACTAAGTAGTATGCTAGAGAGTGTTTGCTGGCATATCAGCCTCCCGTATCTAACCTGACCTAACCTAACCTCGAGGCAACACTAAAATAAGAATAAATCTTGGATAAGTCGCTCCACAACATTGTCACTTGGATCGTCGACTTCCTATGGCGTAACCTGCCAAGTTCAAGTTCAAGTATGTTTATTGAGATAAGCAATAAATACATCTCAAAGGGATAGAGTAGCTTAGGCTATTTCTACCCCCCTCTACTTCAAGTCCCTCAAGGGGCGCACAAATTCAGTGAGTACAAATAGACAAATAACATTACAAGAATCCCATTTAACATTGCAGGTTTATATAGTAAGTACAGCATATAATTGTTACACTCTTCGGGCAAAATTCTTGTAGCTCCTAAGTATACTGTCTATCATACCATTATCACACATCCAAACAATTTGATGTGGTACACTATTTATTTCCTTATTTCTATAGTTTTCAATAAGTTGACACTCTAATACATAATGTTCTAAGGTGTGGGCGTGCGGCATACTACATAATTTACACTCCTTATCTTTTTCACTGACATCAACACCGTATTGCCAGATATATTTGTATCCTAATCTTAATCTCATGTAAATTGAATCCTTCCAAGTAGACTTTCCTTTACCATAAGTGAAGGACGAATTTGTATTTATTATTGAATAATTTTTAAGTGTGTTACTACTGTCCACCATTGCCATTCTCTTTATCATTTCTTCACCCTCTTGGATCATCTTGATTCTTGTTTTTATTTGTTTCAAGGTTAACTGACATACAACATCAACAAGAGTTTTTTCAGTGGCTCTCTTCGCTATGTCATCAACTACCTCATTCAACAGTATTCCCACATGTGAAGGGATCCACATGAATCTTACTTTATACCCAGTTTTTTCTAGTCTCTTAACATTCTCTCTACACTCTATCACAATATTCTGATATACTGGGCGTCTGCTATTTAAAGACTCTAACGCTCCTCTGCTGTCAATAAAGAAGCAAGCATTTTTACCACATTTGACTACTTCCTGTAATCCTGCTAATACTCCTTGGAGTTCAGCCTGCGTTGAAGAGACATTGCCAGTTAAGCGACGTCCAATAACAGTATCTACAGTGCCGATGACCCTGATCAAGGCTCCACATCCTGCCTTCCCATCCCTAGCTACTGACCCATCACAATATACATGTAGAGTGTTTTCTGTAGGCAGTTTTCTAATTATACATATACTCTCTTCTTCATCATACACTGTTCACTACTTCCCACCTTTTGAACCGAGAGGATTAATTCATTAGCTCCCCCACCTCTCATTAATCTAATGGCAGAGGCTACATTTATCTCTTCAATTCTATCCCCAATACTCTGCAGATTCAACTCCATCCTCATTATCTCAATCATAGCATTTCTTGGGCATCCTAAGATAATTCTCATGGCTTCATTTTGTACCTTCTCCAACTTGCCCATCCTACCTTTACCAAAACAAGAAATGACAGGTGCAGCATAATCAATAAGAGATCTTACAGTACTCAAGTATATCATTCGTAGCACAGGGACTCCCACTCCCTTTCCACAGCATGCCAAGGCCTTCAGAGGTTGTAATCTCTTCCGACATTGACCCAACAGTCTGTTCATCTCAGCTTCCAAACTATCATGGTAACCTGCTACTTAGTTTCGTCTAATTTCGTTATAAAATGATATTGTTTCAGAGTAAAAATAAGTCTTTTGATGTTCTACATTCAGCACCAACATTATAGTGAGTAAGTTTATCATATTTCTTCATTGCTTACGTAATGCTAGAAAGCTCTGGGTAATTAGACAGACCATCATGGGGAGGCCCAGTAGTTTTTTATTATTATTTATATATATACAAGAGTTGTTACATTCTTGTACAGCCACCAGCACGCGTAGCGTCTCGGACAGGTCCTTAATCCTAATTTTCCCCGGAATACGACCCGCCAAATCGTTTAACAACCAAGTACCCATGTACTGCTGGGTGAACAGAGGCTACAGTTAAGGATTGGTGCCCCGTCAATCCTCCCCGGTAATGATACGAACCCAGGCCAAAGCACCTGTGAAACGCCAAGCGAGAGTGTTACCACTTCGCCACGGGGACTAGTTCGACCTTGGTTGGGGAGGACGATTGATTGATGCTTGATAAAGATTAAGCCACCCAAAAGGTGGCACGGGCATGAATAGCCCGTAAGTGGTGGCCCTTTTGAGCCATTACCAGTATCAAGAGCTGATAGTGGAGATCTGTGGAGGTGCGACTGCACCCTGCGTGACGAGAGATATCTCCCGTGTGGGGAGGACGTGGATAAGAGCCTAATGTATATATACAACCTGTCCTCCGGGGGTGGGTGGATATGTACCTTCGCGGCAATCAAGCCCACTGTGTAATTAGTGCTATTATCTACTCCTTATCCATGGTTAGGTTAAACTAAGATAAGGTTTGGTTAGGTTGGATTAGATTAGGGTAAGATAAGATTTAGTTAGATTAAAACTGTGCATTATTCTCAAACCTGTGAAATATTAAATTCAAAATCGATTTGGATAAGCCATACAATATGACATTAAAGAAACCGACGCTCTAGGACCTATCCAAGAAAACGAGACTTTTCTTTGATAAGTCCTAAGAAAGTTCATAGACCTTTTATTATTTAAACCCTGGATTTATAATGTAATTCAGTATACTTTGAGAATATTTTTTGCTTAGGACACAGGTTTATTTGCCTGTTTACAAGTAGACTATTGTTGGAACTGTAATATTCTTTCAGACCATCACAAATACCTAGATAACTATGCAGGTGATCTGAGAGGGAGGTTGATGTCTTAATCTAATCGCTCAGTGATGTCATATATTTTGTCTCATAACTTAAGACAAATACATGAACAATAATTTAAAATTTGTGGTGAGTACTCCATGATGAATCTAATTTGTGAATTGCCATGTTTCAGCACATACGGTTACATCCATTATTATTATTATTATTATTATTATTATTATTATTATTATTATTATTATTATTATTATTATTATTATTATTATTATTATTATTATTATTATTATTATTATTATTATTACGAGGCTGTTTTTATAGTAGAGGGAGTGGCAGGTAGTGTATATGTATCACTATTTAAAGACTGGCTCAGTAGCCTGGCTCAGTAGCCTGGCTCAGTAGCCTGGCTCAGTAGCCTGGCTCAGTAGCTTGGCTCGGTAGCCTGGCTCAGTAGCCTGGCTCAGTAGCCTGGCTCAGTAGCCTGGCTCAGTAGCTTGGCTCGGTAGCCTGGCTCAGTAGCCTGGCTCAGTAGCCTGGCTCGGTAGCCTGGCTCGGTAGCCTGGCTCAGTAGCCTGGCTCAGTAGCTTGGCTCGGTAGCCTGGCTCGGTAGCCTGGCTCAGTAGCCTGGCTCAGTAGCCTGGCTCAGTAGCTTGGCTCGGTAGCCTGGCTCAGTAGCCTGGCTCGGTAGCTTGGCTCGGTAGCCTGGCTCGGTAGCCTGGCTCAGTAGCCTGGCTCAGTAGCCTGGCTCAGTAGCCTGGCTCAGTAGCTTGGCTCAGTAGCCTGGCTCAGTAGCTTGGCTCAGTAGCCTGGCTCAGTAGCTTGGCTCAGTAGCCTGGCTCAGTAGCTTGGCTCAGTAGCCTGGCTCAGTAGCTTGGCTCAGTAGCCTGGCTCAGTAGCTTGGCTCAGTAGCCTGGCTCAGTAGCCTGGCTCAGTAGCTTGGCTCAGTAGCCTGGCTCAGTAGCTTGGCTCGGTAGCCTGGCTCGGTAGCTTGGCTCAGTAGCCTGGCTCAGTAGCCTGGCTCAGTAGCTTGGCTCAGTAGCCTGGCTCAGTAGCTTGGCTCGGTAGCCTGGCTCAGTAGCTTGGCTCAGTAGCCTGGCTCAGTAGCCTAGCTCAGTAGCCTGGCTCAGTAGCTTGGCTCGGTAGCCTGGCTCGGTAGCCTGGCTCGGTAGCCTGGCTCAGTAGCCTGGCTCAGTAGCCTGGCTCAGTAGCTTGCCTCAGTAGCCTGGCTCGGTAGCCTGGCTCAGTAGCCTGGCTCAGTAGCCTGGCTCGGTAGCCTGGCTCAGTAGCCTGGCTCAGTAGCCTGGCTCGGTAGCTTGGCTCAGTAGCCTGGCTCAGTAGCTTGGCTCAGTAGCCTGGCTCAGTAGCTTGGCTCAGTAGCCTGGCTCAGTAGCTTGGCTCAGTAGCCTGGCTCAGTAGCTTGGCTCAGTAGCCTGGCTCAGTAGCTTGGCTCGGTAGCCTGGCTCGGTAGCTTGGCTCAGTAGCCTGGCTCAGTAGCCTGGCTCAGTAGCTTGGCTCAGTAGCCTGGCTCAGTAGCTTGGCTCGGTAGCCTGGCTCAGTAGCTTGGCTCAGTAGCCTGGCTCAGTAGCCTAGCTCAGTAGCCTGGCTCAGTAGCTTGGCTCGGTAGCCTGGCTCGGTAGCCTGGCTCGGTAGCCTGGCTCAGTAGCCTGGCTCAGTAGCCTGGCTCAGTAGCTTGGCTCGGTAGCCTGGCTCGGTAGCTTGGCTCGGTAGCCTGGCTCAGTAGCCTGGCTCGGTAGCCTGGCTCGGTAGCCTGGCTCAGTAGCCTGGCTCAGTAGCCTGGCTCGGTAGCCTGGCTCAGTAGCCTGGCTCGGTAGCTTGGCTCAGTAGCCTGGCTCAGTAGCCTGGCTCAGTAGCCTGGCTCAGTAGCCTGGCTCGGTAGCCTGGCTCGGTAGCCTGGCTCGGTAGCCTGGCTCGGTAGCCTGGCTCGGTAGCCTGGCTCAGTAGCCTGGCTCGGTAGCCTGGCTCGGTAGCCTGGCTCGGTAGCCTGGCTCGGTAGCCTGGCTCGGTAGCTTGGCTCGGTAGCCTGGCTCGGTAGCCTGGCTCAGTAGCCTGGCTCGGTAGCCTGGCTCGGTAGCCTGGCTCAGTAGCCTGGCTCAATAGAATTTTTTTAATTGTTGCCGCCGGGGGCTGCTAGTTTATTGTGCACCCCATACTCATCCTGTGAGCGGTAGCGCAAAAAGCATTACAGAGGGCACAAAAGGTCTTTATCAGACCTCAACGGAGATAATTGCATAAACAATTTCATCTATCCTTCACACCTTATAGTTACAATGTCAGCTAGTTACAGAGAATGTTCTATGTCAAAAGCTATATATTTACAATAAGTCATTATACATTAATGGTAGGTCTTATCGCTAATATATAATTGTTTGAGCAATGGGGATATTACAGTCATAGGGGAGATGCTGTTTATTATTAGTCTTCACAATACTGAGTTTCTTAATCTCATTTGTCACTTATGAAGCGAAATATGGATACAGCGCAAAGATTTCCAGGTATTTTATCCATGGTAATTAGATAGGTTGCCATATCATACAGCGTGAGCTTAGATTTATCTGTAAATGGCTCAATTTTACTACAATCCAAGATATAGTGTTCGAGTGTGTGTCCCTGTCTTTGTCCACACACTTTACACTTTACTTCATCTAGATCCCTATACAAGCCGAACTGCCAGAGATACTTGTAGCCAAGTCTTATACGAGCTGTGACAACATCTGTTAATCTACTGACTTTGTTACTTGCCCCATACACATGTTTTACTTCACACATTTCATTGGGATAAACAATGGACCTACTAGTTCCAGTTTGCACTGTTCTACTTTCTTCAAATCCATCTAGGAGTTCTCGTCTAATGACACTTTTAAGGTACCTATTTGATAACTCAAGATTCCGTTCAATATTGTCTGTATTTATTGCAGCCGTAGCAAGGGCGTCAACTTTGTCATGTTCCTGCAGGCCAATGTGAGAAGGAATCCACAACATTTTGATATTTACCCTCTTGCTAAGTATGCTTATATACCTATGTCTGCCTTCTGAGACACGTTATTACTCGATTGCAAACTGTTTATTGCTCGTAGTGAGGAAAGGGAGTCGGAAATAATTAAGCTGTCTACTTCAGTGTTGTCAATAATTTAGAGTGCTGCCAGCATTGCTGCCAACTCGGCTTGCATTGTGGACGCCCAGTTACTAATTCGGATATTCCTTTGAATTGTGCTGCCATCGGGCTGATGAGCAATAACAGCACTTCCTGCCCTCCCTGTAGCTGTATTGAGTGATCCGTCAGTGTATATGGTCTGTGTTATGTTGTTTTCAGCTTGTATATTGTGAATGTGTTCTATGGTGCTTAATTTAGCAGCAAGCTGAGCATGAGGGTTGCTTGTGATTAGTTTCTTGGTGGGGTATGCAGGGGTCAGGATGTCAAAAGGCACTATCTGCCAGGGTGGAAGGAAGTGCTGTACTCTTTCATCTGTATATACATCGTGCAGTCCCATCATTTTAATATGAGTGGCTGTTCTTTGAATCCATTTAGACTAGCTAGTTCCATTTCGTATGTGTTCTAACAGTGCAACTTCAGTAGCGTGGCGCAGTATCCTGGCTCAGTAGCGTGGCGCAGTATCCTGGCTCAGTAGCGTGGCGCAGTATCCTGGCTCAGTAGCGTGGCGCAGTATCCTGGCTCAGTAGCGTAGCGCAGTATCCTGGCTCAGTAGCGTGGCGCAGTATCCTGGCTCAGTAGCGTAGCGCAGTATCCTGGCTCAGTAGCGTGGCGCAGTATCCTGGCTCAGTAGCGTGGCGCAGTATCCTGGCTCAGTAGCATGGCGCAGTATCCTGGCTCAGTAGCGTGGCGCAGTATCCTGGCTCAGTAGCGTGGCGCAGTATCCTGGCTCAGTAGCGTGGCACAGTATCCTGGCTCAGTAGCGTGGCGCAGTATCCTGGCTCAGTAGCGTGGCACAGTATCCTGGCTCAGTAGCGTGGCGCAGTATCCTGGCTCAGTAGCGTGGCGCAGTATCCTGGCTCAGTAGCGTGGCACAGTATCCTGGCTCAGTAGCGTGGCGCAGTATCCTGGCTCAGTAGCGTGGCGCAGTATCCTGGCTCAGTAGCGTGGCGCAGTATCCTGGCTCAGTAGCGTAGCGCAGTATCCTGGCTCAGTAGCGTGGCGCAGTATCCTGGCTCAGTAGCGTGGCGCAGTATCCTGGCTCAGTAGCGTGGCGCAGTATCCTGGCTCAGTAGCGTAGCGCAGTATCCTGGCTCAGTAGCGTGGCGCAGTATCCTGGCTCAGTAGTGTGGCGCAGTATCCTGGCTCAGTAGTGTGGCGCAGTATCCTGGCTCAGTAGCGTGGCGCAGGAGCCTACTCGGTAGCCTGGTTTATTATCCTAGATCAGTAGCCTAGCACAGCTCAACTCAGCAGGCTGAATAGGCTAGAATAGCCTATTCAGAGACTTGACCCGGCAGCCAAGCTCAGTATTCTGGCGTGGTTAGTATGTAGCTTAGTAGCGTTCCGTTAGTTTAGTAGTAAAGTAAAAGGAATTCATTTATTTGTTTAGGATGAACAAATAAACGAATGCCTCCCTGGTTGTGACGAGCGGCGGGCGGGGGCTTAATGATCTCAACAGAAGGCTCCTCTTGACTCATGTTGGCGGTTCAAGAGCTCCTCGGTCTTTTCCACGGCTCATTTTAAGTCCTAGGCCTAAGCCTACTAGTTTTTCCCCGGTCCCCAGTTATACCTCTCGGTGAACAGGGATGAACACTGAATAACTGGCGCCCAGCCGGCTCTCCTTGCTAAGGATGCCAATGCAAGCCGGTTTGGCTGGCAAGGTGGGGGTCGCTGTCCGCTATGTCGCAAGGAGCTGTTTTGCCATCATCTCAGATATGTCACCATTTTTATATCTAAGTTCTTTTGCTTGGGTTGAGGGAGAATTTTTGTGTGTTTACTTGTCCAGCTGTGTACTCACCTAGATGTACTCGCCTATCAGTGCACAGCTTCAGCTGTGTGTCCTCACCTAGATGTACTCCTTAGCCTCGCTTTACTACCTGTTGTAATTGACTCCCGTTGGCTAATGCAAAATAAAATTACCACCAGTTACTCCATCTATCATCATTCTATTAAGCAGGAAGAACCGCACGTCTATGGGTCATCCAATAAGGTTAGCAGACTTCTAGATGTCACCACTGCTAGGTTTAGGCTCGGCTACAAGTACCTCTGGCAGTTTGTCACTTGCTTAGCTAAATGAACTATGGGGGTTCAGTTCCTGAACCGATTATGTGCATCTGTAACCCTTTCCACCACCGCCCACGGGTTGGGTATAGGGTACATAATAAAGAAAGATATTGAATTGTTGTCTATTGCAGTGACTCCCTCTCTTCCTGTTTCTTGTAACAGCTGTTCAATTTTTAAGATCCCTGTGACACGAGCTCCTCAAGTCTCCATCCAACCACACTTGTGATTTTCTGCTATATTCTGAACCTGCACTATTTATCATCCATCTCAATTTCCACGAGAAGGTAATGGTATTGGGTATCTTCAATTCCATCTCTTGAAGCGCGGCGAGATTCACCCTCAGCCTTTCCTCATAGGTCAATGCTGGCAGTGATGGCACCAGCCTCGCTTCATACCTCTGCACTTGTTCTAGTTTGACTTTGATTCTTGAGATGTGGGTTCCATGCTGGGGTGTGATGAGCAGCATACATTATAATGGGATTGACATTTATCGTGTTCTTTATTTGGATTCCTCCTTTCATTTTTTTCTAGATTGTCTTATTATATTTAGCAGTTTGACATATTGTGATGATATTCTGTTTATAATATCCTCCTGTACCTGACAAGGGACTGTATCAACTCCCAAGTACCTTTATGTCGCTGATCATAGAGTTTCATTCTATCAATCACCCTGTGTATACTCCCTTAATAACCCATTGTACCTTTTTATACAAATAAATAAATAATAAATAAATTAACATCAAGGGCCCACGACATTTCAACTGTTCCTCTATGTTACTACTGCTCGGCTTAGACTGCAATAAATATATCTGGGAATTTTAATTATCTGCTGATGTAGACCTGACCAAATGTAAACTGTGTCAACAAAATTATTCACACACCCTCCGTCACTATGTGATGAAGTGCGACAAGATACGTGAATTCAGAGACAATTCTATAACAAATGTTCAAGAAATGTGTAGAGATTTCATTCAAAATGATCTACTTCCAAAAATTCTAGCCAAATATTGTCAGTTTGGTAACAGTAGGTAGTAACTGTGGGGCGACTGGACGAAGTTCAAGTTCAAGTATGTTTACTGAGACAAGAAAAAATACATATCAAAGGGATAGAGTAGCTTAGGCTATTTCTACACCCTCCCCCTCCCCGCCCCCCTGGGGGGCGACTGTAACCTTTCCACCGCTGCCTGTTGGTCGGGGGGGGGGAAGAGAAGAGCGTGCAGGATCAATATATCAATTATGAAACACAAGCGCTCCACATATGTCAGTTGCTTAATTTAGAGACTGTACTTGTGGTCGGTCTCGACCCCATTGTTGATATAACAATATACATTACATTTTGTAACCAGTTCATCATGACTGTAACATCATGACTGTAACTTGCTTAGCTGAATGAATTGTGGGGCTCATTCCCTGAGCCTCTGTAACCCTTTCCACTGCCGCCCACAACATGGGTATGGGGTGCATGATAAATAAACTAAAGTACACTCCCTCTATACATGAAGGGCGTGACTGGGCGACCTCTCTCGGTGGTCAACAGTGACCTTGATAAACACCCCCCCCCCCAAATACCTGACCAACCGGGCTATAATTCATACGTCAGACTGCGAGCAGCAACGTGTAACAGCCTGGTTGACCAGACCACCAATCAGGAACAACGTACCACAAGAGGTGGCAGCACGGGCATGAGTAACCCGTAGGTGGTATAGATGTTTGGAGTGAATGTTGGTCTTTGGTCGGGTGACACACACCCAGACACTCTCTTGAAGTGTGTCTAGGGCCCTTGGCTGAAGAAACTGTCGTACTAAAGTACCTTATCCTAACCTACCAGAGGACCCACGAGCAGAAAACGGGACATTATTGCCCGAAACTCTTTGCGTAATAGTGACTTCATAGATTGTATAACTCCTGTCCCTATAATTTGCACATTACTCCTTTGTTCTTTGTACACACATTCTTTGGAATAAAATTGTATTGTATTATGTCAATTTCCGCGAGTCGCTACCATTTTCTTGTTTTTGCCCTTAGGTAAAGTACACATCAAAATGTGACGTTGTTGGGAGGACGGGTTGAGGTCTACTCCCGGCTGGATTTTCATGTTTGTATATAACTCATTTGTGTGCAACTGTATTAAATATGTTATGACAAGCCAGGAAGATATAATCTGACCATGGCTTCCCTTGCCTACTTTATCTCTGACGCCTCGTCATAAAACTCCGGAAGGTTCGTCAGCAGCACTTGACTTTTCTGAAGCCTATCTTGGTGGTCGGAGGCAAGGTGTGTGCATCCTCCAGCATTTTGATCATTTACTAACTTTCTCCTGATTTTCCTCTAGAAATTTGTAGTTAATATATGTAAGTGACATGGGTCTGTATTTTAAGCCTTACAGGGGTACTTGTGTGTGTGTACTCACCTATTTGTGCCTGCAGGATCGAGCTCTAGCTCTTGGACCCCTCTTTCTAGCAGTTGGTTGTCTAATGCAATGACTCTTGGCCTATTTCCCTGTCATACCTGATTTTAAAAGTTATGAATGCAGTTGGTCTCTACAACCTGCTCCATTAGGTCATTCCATTTACTCCCTACCCTCACGCCAAAAGAAAACTTTCTAACACCTCTATGACACATTTGAGTCTCAAGCTTACATCCGTGCCCCCTTATTCTGTTGTTATTCATTGTAAATATTTCCTCTCTTTCCACTTGTCAATCCCTCAAAGTATTTTATATGGTTGTATCATGTCTCCCCCCCCCTCTCCCTCCTTGCTAACGTCGTCAGGTTTAGTTCCTTCAGTCTGTCTTCGTACCTCATCCCTCGCAGCTCTGGGACGAGTCTCGCTTCAAACTTCTGCACCTTTTCAAGCTTCCTTATGTTTTTTTTTAAGATAGGGCTCCACGATGGGGGCGGCATACTCTAAGACTGGCCTCACATAGGCGGTACACAGTGATCTGAAAGCCTCCTTATTCCAGTTTCTGAAGGATGTTCTGACTTTTGCCAGCGTAGCGTATGTGGCTGACGTTATTCTGTTTATATGAGCCTCTGGAATTAGGTTTGGTGTTATGTCCCCTCCCAGGTCTTTTTTCTCTAGACGTTATAGGGAGGTAGTTTCCCTTCATCGTGTATTGGCCTTTCGGTCTCCTGGCTCCTGTCCCATTTCCATTACCTTGCACTTGTTAGTGTTGAACTCTAGCAGCCATTTCTCGGACCATCTCTGCAACCTGTTTAATTGGGAATGACCCTGACTGGGAAAATGTGCTAAGTGGGGTGCCTCAGGGGTCCATTTTGGGGCCAACCCTTTTAGTCATATACATCAATGACATAGATGAGGATATTACAAACCACATCATCAAATTTGCAGATGACACTAATATCTATGGTAAAGTAGGAAGTGAAGGTGATATTGAGACCTTACAAAGAGATCTACATAAACTCCACAAATGGGCATATGGCTGGCAAATGATTTTTAATGTCGATAAATGCAAGACCTTGTTGCATGAGGAGCACAACAATCCACGCCACAACTACCAAATTAATAACATTACTTTACAACAGATAGATGAAGAAAGGGACCTCGAAGTCCATCATTCATCATTCACTATAAGTTACACAACAAGTGAGAGCGGCAGTAAAAAAAAGCGAACCAAACCCTGGGAGTACCTTTAAATATAAATGAAGCGTTCCTTTACCTTTAAGGAAGAGAAGGTAATCATCCAATTGTATAAGTCTCTGGTGCGTCCCCACGTGGATTATTGCATCCAGGCGTGGAGACCTCATCGTCACAAGACAGCTGCTCTGGAGAAGGTGCAACACCACACAACACAAATCAGCCCAGGGGCCAGATTCACGAAAGAACTTACGCAAGCACTTACGAACGTGTACATCTTTCCTCAATCTTTGACGGCTTTGGTTACATTTATTAAACAGTTTACAAGCATGAAAACTTCCTATTCAACTGTTGTTATTGTTATAAACAGCTTTCTAGTGCTTCGGAGCTCATTAGCTGTTTAATAATTGGAAACAAAGCCGCCAAAGATTGAGAAAAGATGTACAGGTCCGTAAGTGCTTGCGTAAGTTCTTTCGTGAATCTGGCCCCAGAACTTATAGTCATCTCTGGTATCATGAACGGTTGAGGGCCGCTGGGATAATAACACTACAGACCAGGCATGACAGGACGGATCTCATCGAAACCTTTAAAATACTGAACAATTTGGACGATATCATTTACACCCATAGGGTTGTAAACCCGTGGAACCGCCTACCCGCCGAAGCCGTAAACGCCAAAACTTTGCTGGGTTTTAAAATACATATGGAAAAGGTCATCAGGGCAAATGGGGGACCTTTGACAAGCCGCCGGCTTCCTGACGAAGAATTTACCTGACCTCAGGTAAATTCAGGCAAAAGTTATCTTGGAGAATCTTACAATCCTCATTTCTCAACCCTCCTTATTAGTTTTGCACCATCTGCAAACACCGACATAATAGACTCAACTCCTGCAGTCAAGTCATTTACATATATGAAGAATAGAATGGGGACCCAGGAGTGATCCTTGAGGCACCCCGCTTGTTACTCTACGCCAGTCCCACTCCTCGCCCCTCATTGTCACTCTCTGACACCTGTCTGTCAGGTAATTCCTTACCCATGATAGTGTGTTTCCGTCTACTCTCGCCTGCCTCACAAGTTTGTATAATAGCCTTCTGTGTGGTACTGTATCAAAGGCTTTTTGGCAGTCCACAAATATTCACTCTGTCCATCCTTCTCTGTCTTGCCTGTTCTCCGTTACCTTATCGTAAAACTCCATAAGGTTTGTTAGGCAGGATTTCCCTTCTCTAAAGCCGTGTTGTTGTTCACTTACAAACCTAATTATTTCTAGGTGTGCAACTAGTCTTAACCTTATAATTCTTTCAAGTACTTTGCAAGGGATGCTTGTGAGTGACACTGGTCTGTAGTTAAGTGCCTCTTCTTTGTCTTCTTTCTTGTAGATTGGCACCACATTTGCCTTCTTCCAGCAGCAATTTCTTCTGTGTAAGTGACTCGTTATAGATATCACTTCCCAATCATGTTAAAGACTGTACCTCTCTCAACTAGTTTAAGATAACAACTAAGCACTACCTAATTAACTCCCTGTAACCTACCTTACCCCTAAATATCAACCCATGTCTTACTATTTTTTAAAAAATGCTGTTTGTTGACCAACTTGTATATTGGCTATTTTCTACCATGTTCCCCCCTTTTGTATCTTTTATTTTTTTTCTTTCAACGCAATTTATACTTTAAGCTCAATTACTTTTAAGTTTTAGTCTAAGTTTTTCCCCCACCTCACCTTGCCTGACACGCTATGCGTACTAGTGACTTTAGGTACTGTATGTACTACCTCTGTCTATAAATCAATCAGAATGTTTGTAACTCTGCATCTATGTACTTTTCCTAAATAAAATATTATTAATATTATTATTATTATTATTATTATTATTATTATTATTATTATTACTATTATTATTATTATTATTATTATTATTATTATTATTATTATTATTATTATTATTATTATTATTATTATTATTATTGTTATTATATGTGTTCGATGTATGCTGAGCCCCTGTGCTGCTTCACTTAACATTGTTGCTAACAAGCTTAGGTATATACAGCAATGTGCTGCTGCCCTATTCTCTATGAAAGATTACACAGTGTAGATGAAAAACTAGCTTTAAGTTCATCTAATACTCCCATCTCACAGGATGGCTAGTCATACATGGACTCAGGGGAGAAAATACCAGCCTCAATACAAAAACAAATCAACTCTGACTAAAAATCAGGAGAGAACATAAAATGTAAGGCTGATCTAATAGCCTACACTAGCAAAATCTGGGTACAGCACAAGAATATCTTCCAATATTCCTGAGTGTATGAAGTAATTACAGAGCTCAAAGTACCTCATACTATTTGGTCTGATGTCACTTATAACAGAGCAGTCACAGATGTAGTGTTGGAGAGTATGTCCCAGCTCTTGTTCACATAGTTTACAATTCTTTTACATCCATGGTGATACTCTATCTGGCCCAGTAGCTTTAGTGATGTGATACAGTGATGCTAGCTGTATTCTTACTTACTCTGCTGTTACCTCAATATTTAGTTGTCTCTCATCAGGGGCTGCTTCCTCATCTAGCTGTGGGAGCTGTTCAGGCTCAGTAGTGAACACTCCATGGAAGCTGGCATTAAGTTCCTCACAAATATCTTTATCATTTTCTGTATACTGATCTCCCCTTTTTCGTAACCTGGTCACTTAGTCATCCACTGTCATTTTCCTTCTTATATGGTTATATGTAGGAGTTTCGGTTGGCTCTTTGCTTTGGAGGCAATATCATTTTCATAGTTTCTGTCTGCCAATCTTATGTTTATGTAGTCATTCCTGGCCCCTGTTGCATCTATTCTGGTTTACCTCTGTTCTTTGCCTTCTGTATTTCCTTCACTCCCTCCTGCTTTTTTACTGTGGCCTCCTGGTACTGTCTATTGAACCACGGGTTATTATATGTTCTCTTACATGTTACCCTTAATGGGGGTCTGAATCTCTCTTCTGCCTCTTGGCACCTCAGTTTTACTTGGTCCATAATTCCCTGGACCGTCTTCCCTCTCAGTTCCTCCTCCCATTGTGCACTTCCCTGATGCTCTCTTACTTTTATGTAGTCTCTTTTTTATAGTCTGCTCTCCCTTCCCTGACTCCTTGTCTTATGGGCGCTGTTGTGTGGTCGTCCATCATGTAGTCGAGTCTGGTGCTGCTACTGGTGGTATGTCATGCTCTAAGTTGTAGTTGTAGCAGCTCTAAGTTCTCAATGAGCTCTAAGTTCTTCTCTTCCTTGTTGTGGGTGAAGATCAAGTCCAGTAGGACTGGTGTATCTCCTCCTCCTTTCTCTTGTGTTCTTCTTTACATGTTGTGTTAAGACGTTTCTTACACACACACACACACACACACACACACACACACACACACACACACACACACACACACACACACAATGGGTGGACCTAAGATAATAGTGGCAGTCATTTACAACCCTCCCCTAAATGACAGAAGACCTAGACAGGAGTTTAATAGGAACAACATGGCAACCATTAATATAATAGAGAGAGGAGCATCAGTTGCCTGCAGGAATGGCTCAAGACTCTTAATCATGGGAGATTTCAACCATGGAAAGATAGACTGGGAGAATGGGGACCCACATGGTGGTGCAGATACGTGGAGAGCTAAACTCTTGGAAGTGGCAACAAGGGATTTTCTGAGCCAGCATGTCAAGGGACCCACAAGAGTGAGAGGCAATGATGAACCAGCTAGACTCGACTTGATATTCACCCTGAATGAGTCAGAAATAAGGGAAGTCAAAGTTGAAGCCCCCATAGGAATGAGTGACCACAGTGTACTGACCTTTGAGTACTTGGTGGAGGTAGGGATAACCTATCCAAGGATGGGAGCAGAGGGAAAAAGACTGAATTACCGAAGAGGAAAATATGACGAGATGAGGAACTTCCTCAGGGGAATACCATGGGAAACAGAACTTAGAGACAAGAATGTGCAGGTCATGATGGATTTTGTCACCCAGAAGTGCCAGGAAGCTGCAGACAGGTTTATCCCCGTCCAAAAGGAGAAAAACGAAAAACAACAGAAAAACCCATGGTTCAACCAGGAATGTAAGGTAGCGAAGCAACTGAGTAAAAGAACATGGAGAAACTACAGAAATAACAGAACACAAGAGAGCAGGGAGAGATACCAGAGGGCCAGAAATGAGTACCTCAGAGTGAGGAGGGAAGCAGAGAGACAGTTTGAAAATGACATCGCAAGTAAAGCCAAGACCCAACCAAAGCTGCTCCACAGCCACATCAGGAGGAAAACAGCAGTGAAGGAACAAGTGATGAAGCTGCGGAAAGGGGAGAACAGATACACAGAGAATGACAAGGATGTGTGTGAAGAACTCAACAAGAGATTCCAGAAGGTCTTCACAATAGAACAAGGAGAAGCCCCTGCACTAAATGAGGAGGCGGCAAACTAAGCAACCTTGGAGGAATTTGACCTCACCAGTGATGAGGTCAAAAGGTGTCTGCTGGAGCTGGATGTGACAAAGGCTGTTGGGCCTGACAGAATCTCACCATGGATACTAAAGGAAGGTTCAGAAACATTAAGTGTGCCACTCTCTATGGTGTATAACAGGTCACTGGAAACAGGAGACTTACCAGAAAGTTGGAAGACAGCTAACGTGGTCCCAATATACAAAAAGGGTGACAGGCAAGAGGCGCTGAATTACAGGCCAGTTTCCTTAACTTGTATACCATGCAAGGTGATGGAGAAGATCGTGAGGAAAAGGCTCGTAGAGCATCTGGAGGGAAATAACTTTGTAACGCACCACCAACATGGGTTCAGAGATGGTAAATCGTGCCTCACAGGTTTAATAGAATTTTATGACCAGGCAACGAAAATTAGGCAGGAAAGAGAAGGGTGGGCCGACTGCATTTTCCTGGATTGCCAAAATGCCTTTGACACAGTACCCCATAAAAGGCTGTTAAAAAAGTTGGAGCAACAGGCAGGAGTAAAAGGGAAGGTGCTCCAGTGGATAAGGGAGTACTTAAACAACAGGAAACAGCGAGTAACGGTGAGGTGGGAGACATCAGAGTGGCGAGATGTCACCAGCGGAGTCCCACAGGGCTCAGTACTTGGACCCATCCTGTTTCTAATATATGGGAACGATCTTCCAGAGAGTATAGACTCATTCCTCTCGATGTTTGCTGATGATGCAAAAATTATGAGAAGAATCAAGACGGATGAAGATAGACAGAGACTACAGGATGACCTGGATAAATTGGAGGAATGGTCTAGAAAATGGCTGCTAAAGTTCAACTCAGGAAAGTGTAAGGTGATGAAATTAGGCGAAGGGAGCAGGAGGCTGAACACAAGGTATCATCTGGGAGGGCAAATCTTGCAAGAGTCAAATAGAGAGAAGGATCTGGGGGTTGATATCACACCGAACCTGTCCCCAGAGGCCCACATCAAAAGAATATCATCAGCGGCATATGCTAGACTGGCCAACATAAGAACTGCCTTTAGAAACTTGTGTAACGAATCTTTCAGAACCCTGTATACCACTTATGTAAGACCAATCCTGGAGTATGCAGCTCCAGCCTGGAGTCCATACCTAGTTAAGCACAAGACAAAGTTAGAGAAGATTCAGCGGTATGCCACCAGGCTCGTCCTGGAACTGAGAGGATTGAGCTACGAGGAAAGGCTAAAGGAGCTGAACCTCACATTCCTGGAAAACAGAAGAGTAAGGGGAGACATGATAACCACCTACAAAATTCTCAGGGGAATTGACAGGGTGGACAAAGACAAACTCTTCAGCACGGGTGGGACACGAACAAGGGGACACAGGTGGAAACTTAGTACCCAAATGAGCCACAGAGACGTTAGAAAGAATTTTTTCAGTATCAGAGTAGTTAATAAATGGAATGCATTAGGCAGTGATGTGGTGGAGGCTGACTCCATACACAGTTTCAAATGTAGATATGATAGAGCCCAGTAGGCTCAGGAATCTGTACACCAGTTGATTGACAGTTGAGAGGCGGGACCAAAGAGCCAAAGCTCAACCCCCGCAAGCACAATTATGTGAGTACACACACACACACACACACACACACACACACACACACACACACACACACACACACACACACACACACACACACACACACACACACACACACACACACACACACACACACACAATGTACCTTTTCATTTCATTTGCCCGAAACGCTATGCGTACTATGTGGCTTTAGGTATTATATGTACTACCTCTATCTTTAAATCTAACAGGATGTTTGTACTGTAACGCTGCAACTATGTATGTACTGTACCTAAATAAATTACTATTATTATTTTTCCTGATATGTTAGATTAAGGACCTGCCCGAAACTCTATGCGTGTTGGTAACTTTGCAAGAATATACAAATACCAATCTTATGTAATCTTTGTAATCTCACCAACTCATTGTACCTTCTAGTGAATAAATTATTATATCCAGATTTCAGATTCATTAACTATAATAACATGCTCTCCGTTTGTATTTCCCCATACACAAAAACCATTGTTTCATTACACTCTTAAAGGTGATTTATATGCCGAATTCAATGCCATAATACTGGAAATATACACGTGTATAAACATTATACATTATGAGAACAGGGAATAAACATGTAGGAAATGCCTAGGGTTGAGAGTGGCGTGGTTGTGAGGGTGGTTGATGGTGGTGGCACTGTCAGTGTTGTGGGAGGCGGGCGTGGAGAACAACGGTGGTGTGGTCTGCCCTGCCCTTGACTCACGCCTGGGCCATATTGACCCACTTGTCTGGTAAATCCACGCCATAATTACTTCTTTATCTCCGGCAAATGGCACCCTTAATTAGAGTAGCAAATGAGGGGGGTGCATTTTAAGTGCCACGCATCATTGTTACAGAGCGTTTGATATGCATTAAACTACTTATTAAGGTTTTACTACTGATAAGAAGCCCTAAAATGCCATAGGAAACAGCTAGGGACGAGTTTAAGTATATTTTCTCATGGTTTAAACGTGGCGCCCGAGTGCGGTGTGTGGAGAGGTGTTGGGCGGAGAGCGCTGGCATCGCCGCATGGTGTTCCGACCCGGCACCCAGCCCTCACAAACACTAACATACACACACCCACCGTGTCACCTCACAATCTTTAACGGTTCTTAATCCTCCAAAATAGTCAGACGTGAAAGGCAATGATTGGAGTGGCAGCGGGCTACTGGGCCGTGATTATAAGGAAGTAGCGCTGGCGAGGGCGTAGGCCGAGCCGGGGAATCGGACGCAGGAACATTATCTGTGACTGTTTTGGTTTGGTGAAACCTGTAGGAGTTGGGACGCATCGGCGGCCACTTTTCGATAAAGCCACAGCGAGCTTTGCCTGAGCCTACGTGAGAGGTAAGTCGGCCAGCACAGCGGCCCAAGGTGTCATAGCTGCACCTATTGATTCCCTATGAGTAGGCTTGCTGGGTGAGAGATGGGAGCTCCAAGGAATGACATGTTTTCGCTGGGCCGAACTGCGTCAAAAACGTCTGATAAGTTAATTCTCATTATCTTGTTCAGTGTTTCACTTTGGCCTTCCATACTCGGGATATCGACCCCAAGTGGGGTAAAATATATGGGACTGGTAGGGGGGAGTGTATTAGGGGAGGGGGTTGGGCAGGTGGGGAGCGGGGGGGTGAGGGAGGTCCCATAATAACTTACCACAGGCTAAGGGTCTTAGCTTACCACAGGCTGAGGGTCATAGCTTACCACAGGCTGAGGGTCTTAGCTTACCACAGGCTAAGGGTCATAGCTTACCACAGGCTAAGGGTCTTAGCTTACCACAGGCTAAGGGTCATAGCTTACCACAGGCTAAGGGTCATAGCTTACCACAGGCTAAGGGTCATAGCTTACCACAGGCTAAGGGTCATAGCTTACCACAGGCTAAGGGTCTTAGCTTACCACAGGCTAAGGGTCATAGCTTACCACAGGCTAAGGGTCTTAGCTTACCACAGGCTGAGGGTCTTAGCTTACCACAGGCTAAGGGTCATAGCTTACCACAGGCTAAGGGTCATAGCTTACCACAGGCTAAGGGTCATAGCTTACCACAGGCTAAGGGTCATAGCTTACCACAGGCTAAGGGTCATAGCTTACCACAGGCTAAGGGTCTTAGCTTACCACAGGCTAAGGGTCATAGCTTACCACAGGCTAAGGGTCTTAGCTTACCACAGGCTAAGGGTCATAGCTTACCACAGGCTAAGGGTCTTAGCTTACCACAGGCTAAGGGTCATAGCTTACCACAGGCTGAGGGTCTTAGCTTACCACAGGCTAAGGGTCTTAGCTTACCACAGGCTAAGGGTCATAGCTTACCACAGGCTGAGGGTCTTAGCTTACCACAGGCTAAGGGTCTTAGCTTACCACAGGCTAAGGGTCATAGCTTACCACAGGCTAAGGGTCTTAGCTTACCACAGGCTAAGGGTCATAGCTTACCACAGGCTAAGGGTCATAGCTTACCACAGGCTAAGGGTCATAGCTTACCACAGGCTAAGGGTCATAGCTTACCACAGGCTAAGGGTCTTAGCTTACCACAGGCTAAGGGTCATAGCTTACCACAGGCTAAGGGTCATAGCTTACCACAGGCTAAGGGTCATAGCTTACCACAGGCTAAGGGTCATAGCTTACCACAGGCTAAGGGTCATAGCTTACCACAGGCTGAGGGTCTTAGCTTACCACAGGCTAAGGGTCATAGCTTACCACAGGCTAAGGGTCTTAGCTTACCACAGGCTAAGGGTCTTAGCTTACCACAGGCTAAGGGTCATAGCTTACTACAGGCTAAGGGTCTTAGCTTACCACAGGCTAAGGGTCATAGCTTACCACAGGCTAAGGGTCTTAGCTTACCACAGGCTAAGGGTCTTAGCTTACCACAGGCTAAGGGTCATAGCTTACCACAGGCTAAGGGTCTTAGCTTACCACAGGCTAAGGGTCATAGCTTACCACAGGCTAAGGGTCTTAGCTTACCACAGGCTAAGGGTCTTAGCTTACCACAGGCTAAGGGTCATAGCTTACCACAGGCTAAGGGTCATAGCTTACCACAGGCTAAGGGTCATAGATGGAACAGCACTGTTGAACCACGGACACTTCCCACTGTCCTCTTACCCTCCCATGGTCCTCTCACCCTCCCACTGTCCTCTTACCCCTCCCACGGTCCTCTTACCCTCCCATGGTCCTCTTACCCTCCCACGGTCCTCTCACCCTCCCACTGTCCTCTTACCCCTCCCACTGTCCTCTTACCCTCCCACTGTCCTCTTACCCTCCCACTGTCCTCTTACCCTCCCATGGTCCTCTTACCCTCCCATGGTCCTCTCACCCTCCCACTGTCCTCTTACCCCTCCCACGGTCCTCTTACCCTCCCACGGTCCTCTTACTCTCCCATGGTCCTCTTACCCTCCCATGGTCCTCTTACCCTCCCACTGTCCTCTTACCCTCCCACTGTCCTCTTACCCCTCCCACTGTCCTCTTACCCCTCCCACTGTCCTCTTACCCTCCCACGGTCCTCTTACTCTCCCACGGTCCTCTTACCCTCCCACTGTCCTCTTACCCTCCCACGGTCCTCTTACCCTCCCACGGTCCTCTTACCCTCCCACGGTCCTCTTACCCTCCCACGGTCCTCTTACCCTCCCACGGTCCTCTTACCCTCCCACGGTCCTCTTACCCCTCCCACGGTCCTCTTACCCCTCCCACGGTCCTCTTACCCTCCCACGGTCCTCTTACCCTCCCACGGTCCTCTTACCCTCCCACGGTCCTCTTACCCTCCCACGGTCCTCTTACCCTCCCACGGTCCTCTTACCCTCCCACGGTCCTCTTACCCCTCCCACGGTCCTCTTACTCTCCCACGGTCCTCTTACTCTCCCACGGTCCTCTTACTCCTCCCACGGTCCTCTTACCCCTCCCACGGTCCTCTTACTCTCCCACGGTCCTCTTACTCTCCCACGGTCCTCTTACTCTCCCACGGTCCTCTTACCCTCCCACGGTCCTCTTACCCTCCCACGGTCCTCTTACCCCTCCCACGGTCCTTTTACCCCTCCCACGGTCCTCTTACCCCTCCCACGGTCCTCTTACCCCTCCCACGGTCCTCTTACCCCTCCCACAGTCCTCTTACCCCTCCCACGGTCCTCTTACCCCTCCCACGGTCCTCTTACCCCTCCCTCGGTCCTCTTACCCCTCCCACGGTCCTCTTACCCCTCCCACGGTCCTCTTACCCCTCCCACGGTCCTCTTACTCTCCCACGGTCCTCTTACTCTCCCACGGTCCTCTTACCCCTCCCACGGTCCTCTTACCCCTCCCACGGTCCTCTTACTCTCCCACGGTCCTCTTACCCCTCCCACGGTCTTCTTACCCTCCCACGGTCCTCTTGCTCTCCCACGGTCCTCTTACTCTCCCACGGTCCTCTTACTCTCCCACGGTCCTCTTACCCCTCCCACGGTCCTCTTACTCCCATGGTCTTCTTACCCTCCCACGCACTAAACTGCTCAATAGAGAGGAATTGAACATGTCTATACAGTTGGCACTAAATCTAATATTAAGCTCCATTATGTCAGTGTTTCCTCCTTAATCATTGCAAGTAACAAGTATTGATCTGCTGGCAGCCTGCTGGTGATATTCAGATATATGAACATAAGGTAATTTAACGTTGCATGCATTAGTAGGAAAATTGGACTGCAGGGAGCTGTCAAAGTACTATAGTACACTATTCTTGGTTAGCCAAATTTAAGTCCACACTGATCTTGTGTTTTCATAGGGTGAGGATTTTGTCAGTTAAATGTTCAGAGGAAAAAAAAAGTTTCTAAATTTTCTTGTAAAATGTTAAATATTGACAGCCTACTCATAGGATATTTAGTTTAACACACTAGGCCTGTACACATAGTGTAGGCATATGTCAAAATGTACAAATATTTATAATTTGGCACTAAATTTGGAATAGATTACTGAAGTAATTATAGAGCTAAAATGCACCTTTACTGCTGTGTTATTTTGATAAAGAAAATCTTGATTTTTTGTGATAAAGGGAAGAAAATGGCATTGGTAAATTATTGATGTAAAGTATACCATGTTCTTCTCAACCTAACTAAATCTTGCCTAACTAAACCAAACCACAAACTTATCTAACTACACCATTATGTGTACAGGCTTTACCTAACTAATGTAAGTTAATCTTATTGAACTAGACGTAAAGGAATATTATGGTATCTAACCTAATCTAACGTTACTCTAGGAACCTAAACCATCTTTACCTAACTAAACCTAACCAAACCCATAACAAATTAATGAGACTTAAAAAAAAATGATGATTTTTTTAGTGTACAGACGAATAGACTAAAACTTTTTTTTTTACGCATTTTTCTAAGTGGCAATGTGCATTCCAATTCATTCTAGCTCACAAGAATCTTTTACTGTTGCAAAAAAAAAAAAAAAAAAAGTCCATAGGGTAATGAAAGAGAGAATTTTAAACACCCAAGCCAGAAGGTGTGTTAATGTGAGCCTGAATCATGCTAGTAGAAATTCACCCAAGCCAGAAGATGTATTAATGTGAGCCTGAATCACGCTAGTAGAAATTCACCCAAGCCCGAAGACTCGTTAATGTGAGCCCATATCATGTTAGTAGAAATTAAAAGTTGTTATCCAGCTTACAACAAACTTTTGGAAAGGTTGAAATTCATATTAAAACTTAACCACCTTGCCTGTAGAGATGATAAATTATCCTGAAACCTGTGTAGTTTTGTGAATAATTATTAATGTTTTTTACTATTATTACACTGTATATACACACACACACTATATATGTCTCTCTGTACATTGTTATGCACAATTATGAACTACTAAGCAGTTCTGGTGGTCCTAATGGTCTCGTAACCAGTGGTCAGATTTGAGTCTAGACCCCACATATGTTGCACAAAGATGTAACTTCATGCATTGAAAGTTATGTTTTCTACAAATTATTAATGCTTCTACCATTTTTTTTTTTTTTTTTAGTGCATTGGGTGGTCAATATTGTTACAGTATTCATATAGAATGTAGGTATTGAGAGATATAATCATGTCAATAATATATGCACAGTATTGTATTTGTCACTAATACTTTATGTGCACATTATTATATTGTTTTTGTCACTACTGTAATACTTTGTGCACAATATTATATGGTTTGAACACTAAAATATATTGTTTTGCAGTTATTATACTGTATATATACACACATTATATATAAATATCTATATTTTTATGCACCATTACACAATCGCCATCACGAAACAGTTCTGGTGGGTGTAATCTTGTAACCTGTGATCATAGTTTAGCGTAGCCCCGCATATTTTGCACGAACATATAACTGCACGCATTGAATATATTATATTTTCTTCATATTTTGTAAAGCTTTCCATTGGGATTTCAATTTGGGGAAAATTTGTTCATTTTCCATTGGGTTTTCAAGTGCAGACAATATTGTTATTTATATTGCAGAATGTGTAGAACATAGGTATACACACATATATTTGTCACTAATATGTGCACCCTATTACATATATTCTTTAAACAATAAAACAGTTTTTGCTCTTATTACACTGTATACACATGAAATACATTGTATGCACCCAACAGGGATGCCAGATTGGGCTACTTGTAGCCCAATTGTGTTGCCAATTAGGATAATTGTATTCAATTAAAAAGCCAGCTATGTATGTCGCTACTTACTACTTTTTCAACGACAGTTAAAATAAGCTAGGCTGTTTATTCTAAAAAGCGAATCAATATGAAAAAAATATTTGGCTACTTTTATTGTAAAGTTTGTGAAATTTAGTTCTTCAGCTCACGACTTTTGGCAACTCAAATCTGGCACCCCTGGCACCCAACAGTTATGGTGGGTGTGATAATTTTGTAATCCATGCACAGTATTGCAGCACATGTTAGTCAGTTACCGATAACTCCCAACAAAGCAAGGTGTCTCCCGATATATAGAGTGCTCATCGATAACTCTACCTGCAACACTGCTATTGTTATCAGAGTCCAGGTCACCAAGTCCTGAATATGAATAATTTTCCACAAGTTCATTTTCTGAAGAACGTGAGGTTTTGTTTCATGATGCGTAGGCATGCCAAACCACGGCTGTGTATTGTGGATATTTGCCTTGTACTGAGAACCTCATAGCTAGCATTGGGTTCACTGATATCTGAACTTTGTACTTAGTATTTATCACAATCAGGATCTTTTATAAAATGTTAAATAATCACAGTTACAGTACTTATTTCATTATTAAGTAATGCTGTGGGCTCAAGCTGAATGGTGGTGCTGTTGCTGTGTGTGCGATTCATTGTTGCTTTCTTACTACTGAGGCCCTCAAACCCAGGAGAGGTGTCCAGCATTTTTTCAAGATGTCATCTGTTTACTGGAGGCCTGAGAAAGATGTAAACCCCGTGTATCTACAGGAGTTTTAAATCTTACAAAATCTATTTAAATCTTAAAACATCCCTGACTGTGTCGTGCAGCTTACAGATAATTAGCACGAACTTTCTTGGTTGTGCCGTGCAGTTGAAGGGGATTGAAACCCAGGTGGGTATGTGGGTAGTTATCATGCCAATCCTGCTTAACCCTGTATGTTTATTTTATTTGTAATATGCAGTATTCTTTTTTCAGCAAACTGTATTCCTCATCTATAGTGCTATGGTGAGGGTTCTTCACAGAGGGTTCTTTTACAGAAATATTGGTGAAAATTGATTGTAATGAAATGTAACTTTCTACAAGGGGCCTTCATAAGTTACCTGTTCCCTCCATTTCTTTCCTTTCCTTCCATTGTGGTTGAGGCTTTGAGTATGCAGCTCCTAAGGGCCTGCAATTTATTCATGACGAGCTGCCACCTTGCGTTAATTGTTGAAGATTGACACAAGATTGCCAGAACAAACGTGGACGTCTTCAAGAAGAAATAGATACAGGGGTACCTCGGTTTAAGAGTTTAATCCGTTCCTGGAGACGGCTCGTAACCCGAAAACTCGTAAACCTGAAGCTAATTTCCCCATAAGAAATAATGGGAAATGAATTAATCCGTTCCTGATTACCCAAAAACCTCACTTCAAATTAAATTTTATACCTAATTCATCGAAATGTACATTATAAAACTATGTTCAAGTTAATACTTGCCCTTGCTGATGACTGCTGTTGGCGTATGGAAGATGGTGAGGAGGGGGAAGGAGGAGAGGTGTTACTGTTTGGAAGGGGAGTGCCCTTCCATTATAACATCAGGCAGTGAGAACCTCTCTGGAATGCATTCTCTGGCACGTTTTGCCTGCATACCACTAGGTCTTGGTTGTGGCTCATTGCTCGATGTTCTCACAACAAAGCGGTCCATTGATGATTGTTTTTCCCTTCTTCGCAAGATGTCTCTGTAGTGAGGCATCACATTGTCATTGAAAAGATTAATGCAACGGCCTACTACAGCTTTCTCTGGGTGAGTCGTTTCAGTAAAAGTTTGCATTTCTTCCCACATCTGACACCACTACTTAATGGTTGCGGAATGGACATACGCTGCTGCCTCATCCTCCTCCATCGGAGAAATATCCTCAGCTGCCTCGTCTTGCTGTTCCTTTTGAAGGGCTTGGAGTTCTTCTGTGGTCAGTTCTTGATTGTGTTCTTCCACCAACTCCATATCATCACCATCCAATTCCAAGCCCATTTGCTGGCCCAGAGTAACAGTTTCCTCAACAATAGGAGCATCATTTACAGGCTCAAACCTCTCAAAGTCTAGTTCTGTCACACATTTAGGGCCACAATTTTCTCCAGCCAGAGATCAGGGTTCTTTGAGTCACTTCTTGCCAGGCTATATCAAAGAGTTTTAAAGCACTACAAATGTTAAAATGGTCTTTCCAGAACTCTCTGAGGGTGAGTTTTGTGGCTTCAGTCACTTCAAAACATTTCCAGGAAAGTGCCCTTTCATAAAGTTTCTTAAAATTCGCTATGATTTTCTGGTCCATAGGCTGAATTAGAGGAGTGGTGTTAGGAGGAAGGAACTTTACTGTGAGAAATTTACTGTATTTCTGCAACAGTTCATCTTCCAAGCCTGGAGGATGAGCAGGAGCATTTTCAAGGAGAAGCAGGGCCTTGAGTGGCAAATGTTTCTCCTGCAGATATTTTTCTATGGCAGGGCACACCACTTCATTCACCCACTCCAAAAAAAAATCCAAGTCAACCATGCCTTATTATTAGCCCTCCACATCACACACATTTGGTTTTTCTGCACTTAAAACTGTTTGAAAACCCTTGGATTTTCAGAATGATACACAAGCAAGGGTTTAATTTTCAAATCGCCACTCTCATTTGAACACAGCACAAGCGTAAACCTATCTTTCATAGGCTTGTGTCCGGGCAATGATTTTTCCTCCTTGGTAATGTATGTCCTCTTAGGCAATCTTTTCAAGAACAGTCCTGTCTCATCACAATTAAACACTTTTTTGCGGTAGGTATCCCTCAGCCTCTACAAACTCTTTAAATTCTTCAATAAATCTTTTAGCCGTTGGTTTGTCTGAGCTGGCAGTCTCCCCATGCCTTGCAACACTATGGATACCACTTCTTTTTCTAAATTTCTCAAACCATCCCCTGCTTGCCTTAAACTCTTTCGTATGTGCATCACTCGTTCCAGGGGTTTTCTTTACAAGGTCTTTGTGCAATACCCTGGCTTTCTCACAAATGATGGCCTCCGAAACACTATTACCTTTTAACTCCTTGTCATGTATCCAAATTAATAACACCTTTTCCACATCCTCAAGTATTTGTGGTCTTTGTTTCGTGATTGTTGATATGGCTTTTGCCACTTTAGCACTCATAATGTCATTTTTCTTGGCAAGTATAGTGCATATCGTTGATGTGGATTTGTTGTACTGCCTGCAAAGTTCAACAACACGTGCACCATTTTCTTGTTTTTCTTCTATTGTCATCCTCGCATGCGATTTCTTGCCTTGAACCTTGCTACTGGCTTTCTTGGGACCCATTGCGAGATATGTAACAAATTTTATGCTCAAATAGCAAAAAATCCGAAAAGAAACGGTAAATCCTTGTGAAGAATTCAAGCTGGATAGTCACTGGGCGCGAGGCACTGGTAAACTGAGCGGCAATCACCGTGTCACCACTCACCAGATCGGCCCGTACGTGTATCAACACCCTCGTATCCTGAGGCACTGCTCGTATACCAATACAAATTTTCCAAGCAAATCCTGCTCGTAACCCGAAAAACTTGTAACCAGGGGCGCTCGTAAGCCGAGGTACCACTGTAGTTTTTTTCAAGAAGTGTCGAACCAACCGGGCTATGGTGGATATATGGGTCTGCAGGCTGCTCCAAGCAACAGCCCTGTTGGACCAAGCTCTCACAAGTCAAGCCTGATCTCGGGCCGGGCTTGGGGAGTGGAGCAGAAGAACTCCCAGAACCCCATCAACCAGGTATAATCCAGGTACAAGATCTTTATTCATGTCTAACTATCAGTGACATGATTTCCAGTTGTTTTGCTCATTTCCAATGAGTGCTGGATATTTCAGGGTGATGTTATGAATATATGTGGAATTTGCCTTGGTGTAGGGTATCATGAGACCTCTACACTTCCCTCATCTCCATGAGAACTCTGAATTCTGGTCCAAATGGTTCAGCAGGACTTTGAAATTCATCAGATGCCTTATTGTTGACAGTGTTTCTAATAATTATACCGAGGATTCCATATAAAAAATGGAATTTCATTAGATCCAATGCTTTATTTTGTTATTTTCATAGCTACTGAATATCAACCTGACAGTGGTGTTGCTAGACATCTTTGCTACTCAATGATAGTTAAATTAAAGGATTTTTGCCATTTAAGAGTCTATAGGATTTGTAAACAGGGCAGATTATTTGTTACTGCCTGCTACTGAATATGGTACTGGTTTCTTTTTCTGGAGTGAGCTTCCTAGTTAGCTCCCCTGAAGCTATCTCGCTGAGATTGCTCCAATCAAAAGGGTTCACTTCACTTACAGACAACTGGAGAGTTCACAGAAAAGGAAGCCTCGAGACTACCGAACAAGGGATTCGCTCAAACTAGCTCGAAACTTGTTAATACGTGCAGTACCAATTACCGCTACAAGTTGGCCCCTCCACAGTCCTTGTTCGACTCCCCTCTTCAGTTCTGCTGCACATGCTGTACTGTCTGTTGCTGCTGGTAGTGCTTTCTGTCTGTCAGATAGTGTACAAGCCCCACAGCTTCAAGCTAAATGGTGGCCCTTCTTGGATTCTTGTCATGCAGGGGACCATTTGACTTGTGTATTGTTTCTTAATTTAGTATAGGCTTCACCTGCACGTTTAGGTTCCAGCTTGTGTGGGCTTGGCTCTTGCTGTGTTTTTGGTTGCACGTGCTCGGGGTTTTCCGCATGTGCCGCCAACATTGCCCTTCCCTGTCAGAGTTCCCTTCTCTGGTGTAGTCAGGAGTTCCCACCCAAGTGGCCTGATAACCAGGGTGGGTAGCTGTGTCTTGGTCTATTCAAGGATCTTATCTTGCCTTGCAATAATTCCGGAGGTCAACGTTCCCATGGCCTGGTCAGTGGTCTGGTCAACCAAACTGTTGGATGTGGCTGCTCACACCCTGAAGTATGAATCACAGCCTGGTTGATCACGAATTCTTCAGAGGTCTTTATCGAGTTCTTTCTTGAACACCCTGAGAGGTTGGCCAGTTATGACCCTGTTGTGTAGTGGAAGTGTGTTGAGCAGACTCGGGCCTCTAATGTTCTCTCTCAACATATCTATCGCAGATTTGGAACCAGTCCCTCTAATATTTTTCAAGTGTAAATTATTATGTATCTCTCCCACCTGCACTTTAGAGAATACAGATTTAAACATTATAATCAGTCCCAATAATTTAAATGTTTTATTGGGTGGATTCTATCTGTAAAGGATCTCTGCACACTTTCCAGGTCAGCAATTTTTTCAGCTTTGAAAGAGGCTGTCATTGTGCAACAACATTACACTCTAGAGAGCACTAACGCCTTAAAAAGTATCATCATTGGTATGACATCCTTTGTTTGGAAGGTTCTTGTTATCCAATCTGTCATTTTTCTTGCAGTTGTGATGACTACTTTATTATGTTCTTTGAAGGTAATGTCTTCCGACCCTATTACTACCAGATCCTTTACATTGCATTTCATTCCATAACATGATTTGATTGCATTTTATATGTGGTCTCAGTTTTTTACATAGCACAGGAGCTGGAATTTATCTTCATCAAACACCACTTATTTTCTGTGGCACATTGAAAGACCTGATTCACATTAGATTGGAGGTTTGCTGTGTCCTGTATGTTGTCTAGTTTCATAAAAATCCTAGTGCCAACTGCAAAGAATGATACAGTACTATAGTTTGTGTCCTTGTCTGTGTCCGATATGAGAGAGAATATTGGAACAAGTACAGTACCCTGGGATACTGAGCTTTTCACTATTTGACTATTACACACTGGGTTCTGTTAGGAAATTGAAGATCCATATTTCATATTTCTATTACAGGATCCCGGTAGTAGTCGAGTTCGTTCTTGACGCACAATCGAGAATTCCAGGTTCGAATCCTGGGTGGAACAGAAATGGTTGGACACATTTCATAAGAACATAAGCACATAAGAACAAAGGTAACTGCAGAAGGCCTATTGACCCATACGAGGCAGCTCCTTCCTATTTATAACCACCTAATCCCTTTCAGCTAATACCTCTGTTCATCTGGGCTCAACCACTTGGGCTGGACGGTAGAGTGACGGTCTCGCTTCATGCAGGTCGGCGTTCAATCCCCGACCGTCCTAGTGGTTGGGCACCATTCCTTCCTCCCGTCCCATCCCAAATCCTTATCCTGACCCCCTTCCCAGTGCTATATAGTCATAATGGCTTGATGCTTTTCCCCTGATAATTCCCTTTCCTTCTGTTCATCTGGCAGTGAGTTAGGTCCTCAGGAGTTAATCAACTTATTGTGGGGTTGCATCCTGAGTGGGGTCAGTAATTCGGCTTGGGGGGGAACCTTGATAAAAGCCAAACATGTATGAATACACTAGCTTCCTATTCCCCGACACAATGAATTATTATTATTATAATAATTCATAATATTATAATAATTCAAAAGTCGAGGGCTTTTGTAAAATCTGTACATATTATTATGTCAGTGTTTTGTTTGTCTTTTATGACATCTAAGGCTATGTCATTGTGGTCCAGCAATTGTGATAGGCAAGGACACCTTGTTCGGAAATGTTGTTGTTCAAAGTTATGCAGATGCTGTGATTCCATGTGTTTTATGATGTTACTTTTTAGCACGCTTTCAAAGATTTTTATGATGTGTGATGTTAGGGCATTGGCCTATAGTTATTTGCCTGGGATTTATTCCCTCCTGTATGGCATGGTGCTATCTCCAATGTTATTTATTTCATGGATAACACTAGTATCTTAGCTCTATCTCCAAATACGTAATGTTAAGGGCCTGCGATAGTGGTTGTCTGGGGGATGGGAGCCTCGTCGGCTCCTTTCCATTTGGACTTCGGTCCATGTCTCTTTGGGCTCATCTACTGAGTTCTTAGGGTTTGCTTCTGTTTTCATTCATGTCCATGGTGTCCTATGTCCTGGCTGATGATCCTTCCCAGTTTCTTCCTGCCAGGGTTTGGACTATCTTAGCTGATCCCTGGTTTGGGCGCCCACACATGGATTCTTTGCGTCAGTGTGGTTTTCGTGTTTCCATTTGCGTCACTGTTCCCTGACTGCAAGGCTTTGTGGTGGCACCTTCAGTTGGACTGGTCATGATGGGGGGTTCCTGTCCCTTTCTCCCAGCCTGGCTGTTGCTCTAGGGGTGCTGGTGCAGCTGGAGTCATACCAGGGGAGTGTTTTTTGTGGCTCCTTGGTGGCCGGCCCTACTTGGTTCAGGCGCTGCTTGCTCGGTGTTCGAGCTCAGGTGGTTCTTGCAGTTCTGCCTCCTTCCGAGTGTTGGGCGAGTGATGTTCCTCACTGGTTCGGCTATCTCTTCCGCTCTTCACGTTTGGTGTGTTGACACCTATGGATCACCCTCTCTGTGGTGATCAGGGGGCTTGTTAACCCGTGGACAATGCAGCTATCAATAGCCACTGTGCGCAAGAAAAAAAATTCCTTCTGAGATTGTTAAAATGTGTTCCCTGATCATGGGAAAAATAATAAGTCGTAGGTGACATAGTTTGGCAATGATAGGGTGAGGAAGTCTGGCAAGATACAGGCGCTGAAAGAGTACACGTCTGGGGCCGGTCTTCTCCAGCTAAGTCTTCAGGCAGGAGTTGCTACAAAAATGATTACCTAATTATTTCAATGTTTTCTTTTTTTTTCTGTGGGGAGCACCTATGGCTCCCCAGAGCTTACTGGGCTGATATGTGTGTATTAGACTGTGGCATCAGTCAATGGAGTTCTTGCCTACTGGAGACCACGAGCCAGAACCTGGCCCCCCTCAAAGAGTCACGAAGAGCATTGGCCTATGGAAACCCCCATGTGTTTGAAAGCATTTCATGTCTGCTATCAATCAGGGTTTGGCACCCGGAAATGTAGGCGCAACAAAACAAACCCTGCATTGTAAAAATTGCTACCTAAAAAACGATCAGGGAGGCAAAACTCCCCAGCTAAAACAAGCAAACATCACTAACACCACTCCCATTGTCCGTGCATCCCCCCCCCTCCCTGGGAGGGGGAGTGGGGACCCCCGGACCCCCCACACCGGCTGCTCCAGCTATCAGTTCCTCGGCTGATGTTGACTCTGGCAGTTGTTGACTCTGGCCTTTGACTCCTTGCAGTTCTATGCCCTGTGGTGTATCTGCGGTGTGTGGTGCACAGGGCAGAAGTACTTCATCAGTGCTGGGGCTGCATGTGCTTAGGGTTGACTTCCCTAAGCCTCCCTGTAAGTACTGTTCTTACGTCTTAGGGTTATCTTCCACGAGGCATTCGGGAACCGCTCCCATAGGAGTCTTTTTGCTCCTCGGCAGTTGCCTGCCCTTGGGGTCAGCTGGGGTTGTTGTAGCCCCCTGTTTGACCTTGGGTAGGGAGTGGTATCGTTGCTGGTAGGGACGCAAGGTATTGTGCAGCTTGTCTCCCATTATACACAGCGACTGGTTCTGTTCTTCCTGGGGATGTTGTGCTTTCACTGGATTTTCTTTTTCTTTTTGTTTGTTTTCCCTGGTGGGGGTCTGCCCCTTTAGTTGTATCCACCTATTAATGTATTGGTGATCCTCCGCTAGGCCCCAGTGCTTTTACACGTCGCATGGGGTTCAGTTTTTAGCAGTTCTCTTGGTAGTTTGGGTTCAACCGGTTACCAATACCTTGCCTGGGCTTCCCTTAGCAGTCAGCCTAAGAGCCCTGAAAACCCCCATTGGGGCTCTTTAGACCTATGGATGTGTCCTTTAGGTTCCAACTGACAGAGTGCGAGTTTGATGGTTGCTCTGTCCCTTTGTCTCAGGGTGACACTCACCAGTTTTGCTTCAGTCATGCTGCCTGTTGGGTCAATGACACCTTTGACCCGGAGTCTTGTGAGTGTTGTTCCTTGCTCGTGCTCCAGATTACCCAGTCTTCTGATATAGATATACAGTACAGGGTACAGGCGGCTTCAGCATTGCATGCTTGATATCAGTTGCTGCAGCATGCTAGGTTGGTTGCTCACCTGGATGCTCCAAGGATGTCTCACTTGGGTTATAGGGACCCGGACTTGGGGGCTTTAGTTGCTTCGACTTTGGTTTAATCTGCGCTCCCGAGTCCTTCCCTGGTTGGTGTTGTTCGTCCTGCTCCCCCCTCCCCTCTTTGCTCCCAGCTCCCAAATGTCTGAGAGTTTTAAAGTTGGGGTGGGGTTTAGATAGTAGTGAGACTTGGGCAGCTTCGGGGACTGCCCATCCGGGTCTGCAATGGAGGCATTTGAGCCTGCTCCTCCTGCCGAGGCTTCCAGGTCTTACCAGCAAACTCCCCTTCCTTTCAGCCTTTTCATTAGGAGCAAAGGGTGTGGAGGATGGCTCTGCCCCGGGTCATGGCGTGTGGGGATCCTGGGTTGGGGAGGAGTCGACTTGGAGGGCTTGGGCCCCATTTGACACAGCTTGGGTGTTGGTAACCTCATCGCGGGGCTTGATGTTGCAGGGGGAGGGGTTTTCGTACCCCCCTTTCATTGTACGAATATGATTTGGGTTCGGCTCCTTCCCGGGTTCGTATCTGGGTTCTTCGGTTCCTTCCTTCCAGAGGGTTTCGGCTTTTTGAATCTTGCCTAAGGAGGTTCAGTAGACTATTGCGGCTTACCTCCTGCGAGACCTGGATTACGCCTCGGTGATGGATTCACCTTCTTTTGAGTTCGGTTCAACTTTATCATATTGGGTGCGTTACGAGGTACCAGAGTCTTCCTGGTTGGCAAACTGCCCTTTTTTTCGTTAAGAGTGTGGCATAGGTTTTGTTGGACCAGTACACTTGACTGGTGGGAGACTTCCACCATGGTACAGGTTTACCTGGGAGGAGAGTTTGAGCACCTTAACCCTTATATGGCGCCTGGCTATTTAGCATTTGTCACCCAGAGGCGCATACAAAAAAAAAAAATCTTTTTTTTCTTCCTAACCTGTTAAGTCGTGTTCCCTGATCATGAGGAGAAAAAAAAATCAATTGTACTTACCGGGGACGTAATTGAGCCGACAAGATGAGTGATAACGTCATAATTTGCATGTTCGCTCATGCACGGTGCGTCCCGGAGGCGTCGCGTGCGGTCTTCAAGCAGCCAGAATTGCCACAAATTTATTTTTGCATCATTATTTACAGTGTCTAGGCCTGTATTATTTGCAATATTAGTCACTAATTGTGTTGCACATAATGTTACATCACATTTATTGTCAATAAATGTTGCATACATCGAGTATACACATGCGCACGCAAATGTTTTCCATTACGCCATTATATTATGTAATCACAATGTTCATTATTTTATATGTACACACTAGCACACACTATGTACAGGTTTTTGCACTATTATTGCACATTTAGAATTCTTGGAGTGAGTGGTAGTCGTTGAAGCAGCCAACAGCACACAATGGAACTGCACACGCTTCACACCATGTTTGCACCATTTTACGTTTCTCTTCTCTCCGTTTTGTTGTTTTGCATACTAGGCATGCACGTTGGCCTATTGCACGCTTTCCACCTGCTGGCAAATTCTTTAGTCTGTGTTGCTGAAAGGCATCTATGTGAGCGAGCCTGGGTGCTGCAGCATGCTGCAACACTGGGTTCATGATTGGTCTTTGTATGCCAGGGACATCTTTACCAAACTTTGCTAATAACTGTGTTGCAAGTGTAAAAGCAGATGAACAGAAAATAGGTTTACGTCCAGTTTTCACCAGATACAAATTATAGCAGTTCAACATGCTCATGTCAACAAGATGGAAAAATACTATTTTCGTCCATTTCAGTGTTTTCTGCACACACTCGATAGTGCCAACCATCATGTCAACCTTATCAATCAAACGCATGTTGATATTGTAGTCAAGAACACAATCTGGCTTATATACTGGTTCTCTTATTACATGGTGCACCTTGCCATTGTTCACCATTGTACCCTCATGAACGGTTGTCAGCAGGTTCACTTCTCTCTCGTCTTTCCACCGTACTGAGAGTATTTGATCACATTTCCGTACCTGGCACTCATCAACTGCAAGTCCACCATCAAACACTGGCATTTCCCTTCTTTGTGCCTTTACTGTGCCAACCAATCCGGTTCTATTTTCAATCAAGAACCTAGCTAGCAATGGACTTATATAGTAATTATCTGTGTATAGGATGTGACCCTTGTTCATCCATGGTGCCATCAGCAACTTCACCACACTACCCAAGAAATCATGTTCGTCGTTACCGGGAATGTCTACATCGCTAGCTGAATACAGAATCATGTGTAACATATCCTGTTTCACAGTCACACAGTACAAAGAATTTCAATCCAAATCTGTTTCGTTTGGAGGGAATATACATTACTGCTTGAATGAAACACGTTCTCTGAAAAGTACAAGGGATTCGTCAGTCACCAGCTTCTGTGCTGGTACGTAAAAATATCTGAATTTTCCAATCACTTCATTCATATAGTGCCTCACTCGCCAAAGTGTATCATCCTCTGTCCGGTCCTCATTACTTGCAAAATGCAGACACCCGAGGAGTATCTGAAATCTGTCTCGTGACATATATTTCCCGAAGAAAGGTGTTGGAATAGTCAGATCTTTGCTCCAATAATCTGTGATAGTGTGTTTGACACAGTGTTTCATCAACATACATATTGCTAAAAACACATACATTTCACCTACATTGGTGGTTTTCCAGCGTTGCAATCGTGAAAATACTGTTATCTCTCTTCTAATGAGATGAGCCGCATGAAGGGTTCGTTTGGTGTACAATATATTCCATGAGCAGCTCATCATAGAATGCTGTAAAATAATCCAATTCACTCATCCTCTCCATTATCAGGGAAAAGCTCTGTAATCCCAACGTCTTTATTGTCAAAGGCAGGAATTCGGGGAATAAAACCAGCACCATCACTCCACACTAGTACACCTGGTGTCCTGCAAGACGCAGGGGGACGCAACAGGGGCACTACGGCGAGGAAGCGATGCACCCCGTGGACCTGGAGCTGAAGCCCGTCAACACACAGTATGGCCGCTACGTGCAATTGAGGTGGAAGCACGTGAACATGAGGCTCTTGGTGCCTCATGTTCCGTGCGGTGGCGCTTGGCTGGGCGAGACGCTGCTGATGCGACAAATTCTTGCCCAGTAACACCACTGGTACTGGCTCGGTACTGGTACTGGCTCGGTAACACTATGTTCTGATTCCACTCCACTAAATCCAGAAATCCAGAAATCCTTCCTCTGACTTGTCACCGAAAATATCCTCAGACTAAATAAGCACAGGAACTGTGTGGTCGAGGGTGAATTGGAATAGACACTGGGTGAGGTGGCATGGGTGAGTGTATAGGCCTCGCCATGGGAGTCGACTGTATCTCATTTTCACTGTCCATGCTATCGTCGTCGGTCACTTGTGTGTAGTCTTTATCAATGTCAGAGTCATCAAAATCACTTTCCTCACCATCAGAAAATAATTCACTGGTTATTTGCTCTTGGGTAAGTGATTGCGTGGTGCGTGACCGGGAAGCATTCGGCCGTGCGCTCGACATGGTGGCTGCTTGGTAACCGAGGCCTCCCACGCGATGGTAGCGTGAGCTGGATTTTTTTTCAAAATGGTGGCTGTTTACTATAGCCCCTGGGCAGCGTATGGTGACCCCTATACCCCGCGGGCCTTTCAAATCTTGCATGGTACTCCAAAACATCATATGATGTGGAGCGCAAGTTACTGCAAGTCACTCAACTCATCATATGATGCGCTGTGCAACTAAAGGGTTAATGCATACTTGTCCTCCCCCCATGCTTCCTTGGGATGTTGGCGTTGTGCAGCTGCACGTGCAGGTTCCCTCCCTTTTGGCTGCTTTGGTGGCTGACGACTTGTGCGCCTGGGGGCATTTGACCTCAGTCTTGCATTTCTTTTCCCTTCTCGAGCTGTCCTCGGACTGGCTTGAGGAGGATATTGAGGTGCTGGATGCCGGGACTTTGTCCGGTGCGCTTGCTTCGGCGGCTAGAGGCATTGGCTGCATTGTTAAAGTTCTTTGCGTCAATTCTCAAGGAGGCGGTGTCTCTGTTTTTTGTTTCTCGCCTCACTCCGACAGGATGTGCTTGCTCTCTTTGGAATCTGCTTGGGCTCTCCCTCTAGGGTTATTGTCGCCCTATTGTGCATTGCTGTTTGTGGAAGCTGCTGTCACGCAGTTTCTGCAAGCAGCATCGTCTAGTTGTCATCCCATGTCGGACTTGTCGATTCTCCGGGTGGCCGTGGTGGGCCTTCCTGGAAAGGTCGTGCCAGGGTTCGGGGTTCCTCTAGTTGTGGTGGCCCGGTGGTGCCAGTTTTGGAGCCAATGCTTCCTTCAGAGCCAGCGGTGTCAGGTCGGCACAGTAGTCGCGATGTTTGTTGGCCAATTTCTCGCAAGGGGCATCAGCCCTTTCGCGGGTCACCTTGCCGACGGGGAGATGGAGAGGGCTGGCGCTGTTTACTCATGCCTGATCCCACGATTCGTAGATGTTTCGAGTCATCTCGTCCAGCCTGTGGTGGCACTGGCATGCTCTACCTCCTCCAGGGGGTTCGGGGCTAGCGTGGCAGGCCTCTTTCCCTGCGCTCCATCGGGTCATCTCAGAGTGGGTGCACTTGGGCGCGGTCGAAATGACCCCGGCCCTCAGGTGGGTTTCCTGCCTGTTTCCAGTTCCAAAATGGGACTGTGTGGATCTGAGGTTTATTCTGGACTTGTTCCGTTTGAACCCCTGGATCTTTTGCCCTTCTTTTCAGATGACCACTCTGTCCCAGGTCTGATTTCTGTTGAAGCCGGATGCTTGGATGGTGTCTCTGGACCTCCGGGACGCGTATTGGCACGTCCCGATTCTTCCAGGGTTCAGGGATTGTTAAGGTTTTGTGGTGGGGCAGCAAGCTTCCCGCTTTCGTTGCCTTCCTTTTGGCCTGAATCTGGCACCTCACATATTCACACATCTTACCCGGTTTGTGGTGACCCGTCTGTATCTGTTAGGGGTTCGGGTTCTGGCCTACCTCGATGACTGGCTGGTGTGGGCTCCCAGCCGGTCTGCATGTCTGCTCGTCAGGGGTGTGGTTTTTTCCCAGCTCTCTGGGTATGGGTTCCTGGTGAACTGGAGGAAATCCCATCTGCTTCTGTCCCGGGTTCGAACTTGGCTGGGTCTTGCGCGGGATTCTCGGACTGCCTCCTTGTCTCTCCCTCTGGAGTCATTGCTGCGACTGCAATCCAGCCTTTGCCTGTTTCTGGAGGGCTTCCAGGTCATTCGATGGCTGCTCGAACAGCTGTACAGGAGTCTGCACTTTGCCGTGCTAGTTTACCCGCCGAGTTGGGTTTGGCTTCGGTGACAGTTATGGTTCCTTCGGAGATCTCCCTTCCGCCACTCTCATGATCATTGGATTCGGCCTCTGGGGATTTTGCGTTGGTTGCTGCGTCGCCGGCTTCCTCTTTAGGTTTTTCAGGGTTCAGTGCTGTGGCACCTACCCGAGCCCTCGCTCGATGTGTTCACGGATGCCCTTGGCATCCGTGATTCACTGTCACTGTATACATATTATATATACATACATATAATACTTAAATATATGCATATATTATTATAACATCGCAAACCCAACATGGAGGTGTGTGGAGGCTGCCTTAAGTCACTTCGGAAGAGTGTTGTAGGCATTGTATGTAACATTTGTAACATAAGATTTCACCTAAGTTGTACAGGATTACCTACACAATATGCAAACCGGGAAGGTAACTACTGGATCTGTCAAAGTGACAGACAGATGTGGGAAAACATTACCAAACTAATGAATAACATTCCTGAAGTACACAGGCTACAATTCACACAAAAACTACCAGAAATATGTGCAGAGTATATAAAGACAGCAACGAACTCTGAACACAACCCAGGGACTGAGAATTTAGAGAGTCAAAGTAGCAATGTAGAAGGGTATAGTGTCGAGGTACACAAAAATGAAGGCAATATTGTAGAGCACACTGGTGATATGAATAAGGAGAGAAAAAATGAGACGAATGAGAACACAAATGAGAAAGACGAAAGCAACAAGGAGAAAGATAAGGACAATACCGAGAATGAATGCAGAAACGAGAAAGTTGGAACAAAAAACACAGAGGTAGCCAAGTCGTGCACGGGTACAAACAAGAATAATACAATCACAAATGAAAATATTTGCTGGTATTATGCAAAAGGACAGTGTAGATATGGGCCCAGAGGCACGGAATGCTCATTCATGCACCCACGGAAATGCCGAAACTGGTTAGGGAAAGGCAGATGTCGTTTTGATACAGAGTGTAGATATTTTCACCCTAAGCTATGCACACTTTCAGTCAATGAGAGGAAATGCTACGATCTTCATTGCCCCGATTTCCACGTCAGAGGTACACAGCGCTATATAAGAGAAGAAGTCCAATATAATAGCCCTGAAAATTTTTTAGAGGCAGGTACAAACAGAGGGAGAAACAGACAGGCAGAAACGTGGCAGGAGTACGGATGGAGAAGGGGAAATGCCCAAGACTGGACTACAGTTTGTCATCAAGCCCACACATACTACACCCCCCAACTACACAGAGACTACCACACTCCGCAGTATCACTTCCAAAACTGGACAAACCATTGCCACAACAACACACCCTGGGTCAGGGTAGAGAGGAGGGAGAACTACCAAAACCTTCCAGAAGTGACACACAATATGGACAATCATTCATATTTGCAAACATTCAAGGTTTAAAGCCAAAGTCAAGAAATAAAGTTAAGTTCATAAATGGCCTCCTATTAGAGTCAAACTCAATATTTGGGGCATTCACGGAAACTCATACAAAAGATTACATGGATGGTGAAATCTGGATTCCAAATTATAATCTATATAGATGTGATAGAAAAACTAGGTCAAATGGAGGAGTAGGTCTGTATATTAAAGAAGACCTGGTATGCACAGAACTACTAAACTCAACTAATGAGGTGGTAGAGGTACTTGGAATGAAGGTAGAGAAACTAAACCTAATTATTATTCTAATATATAAACCGCCAGATACAACGATTGAGGAATTCACAGAGCAGATGCACAAAATAGAGAACATACTTGACAACCTAGCAAACCCAGCTCCAGATATTATCTTCCTTGGAGATTTCAATTTACCGAGTCTAAGATGGAGAACGGCAAACACAAATATCATAGCAGGGAATGACCCGGGAAATAACCAACCACAGGTCAGAGAACTTTTGAGATTCTGTGACAAATTCTCGCTCAATCAACAGATTACAGAACCAACTAGGAACGAAAACACACTAGACTTGTTATTCACAAACAATGATGAACTAATCAGAGACATAACAATCTCAGATACTTCATACTCAGACCATAAGCTCATTGAAGTGCGAACTAGCATAAATAACGGTAGTAGGTCTAAGAGACCCAACAAGCGAGAAGGAATATTCAATCAATTCAATTTCAACAATAAGAGGATTGACTGGGAAAAAAAATAAATGTAGACCTTGCAACCATTCAATGGGAGACGGTCTTAAGCGACAAAACTCCCACACAGGGAATAGCTCAACTGACAGCTGAAGCTTACAAGGTCTGCTTGAAGCACGTACCTGTGAGGAGGGGCAGAAAGAGGACCACTCTAGAAAGAGAACGCAGACGACTGTACAGGAGAAGGAAAAAAATAACGGAAATGCTTCGGCAGACACAACTATCACAAGCAAGGAAAACAAGCCTAAGCAGGAAGATTGAGGAAATAGAACAAACGTTGAAGCGATCATATGAGTCTGAGGAAATGGAATTGGAACAGAAAGCTATACAAGAGATAAGGAAAAATCCGAAATATTTTTTCACATACGCAAAATCAAAATCCAAAACCTCGACCAGTATTGGACCGTTAATTACAAATGAAGGTACGTACACAGAGGACAACAAAGAGATTAGTGAAATTCTAAGAAGCCAGTATGAGGCTATGTTTAGCACACCAATAAACAACATGAAAGTTGATGACCCAGACAGCTTCTTTATGAATGACATTCAAGCTGCAGATAATATAACGGATATTACCACAAACTCGGAAGACTTTGAAAGAGAAATTGATAATATGCCTATGCACTCAGCTCCTGGGCCTGACTCATGGAATTCAATATTCATAAAGAAATGTAAAGTACCAGTAGCGAGAGCACTCGGCGTAATATGGAGAAAGAGCCTGGATACAGGGGAGATACCAGCAGCACTTAAATCTGCAGATATAGCTCCGTTGCACAAGGGGGGGAGTAAAGCCTTGGCAAAAAATTATAGGCCAGTTGCACTAACATCACACATAATAAAAGTGTTTGAAAGAGTGATTAGGAATCAAATTTCTAGTTTTATGGAAAACAATGAATTGCACAATCCAGGACAACATGGATTTAGAGCGGGAAGATCCTGTCTGTCACAGTTACTCAACCACTATGACAAAATCACAGAAGCCCTAGAAGAAAAGCAAAATGCAGATGTTGTATACACAGACTTTGCAAAGGCGTTCGACAAATGTGACCATGGGGTGATAGCTCACAAAATGAGGTCAATGGGAATAACTGGAAAAGTAGGACGCTGGATACTCAATTTCCTGTCGAACAGAACACAAAGAGTAACAGTCAATCAGATAAAATCGAGTCCAAGCGATGTTAAGAGCTCTGTACCTCAAGGTACAGTCCTTGCACCGCTACTGTTCCTTATTCTCATATCTGATATAGACAAAAATACACGCCACAGCTTCGTGTCGTCCTTTGCAGATGACACAAAAATCAGCATGAAAATTACCTCTGCTGAAGACATTGAAAAACTACAAGCAGATGTCAACAAAGTTTTTGATTGGGCAGCAGAAAATAACATGATGTTTAACAGTGATAAATTTCAGGTACTCAGGTACGGCAAAAATGAGGATCTGAAGCATAATACAGGGTACAAAACACAATCGAATCTTCCCATAGTAGAAAAAACAGCATGTCAAGGATTTGGGAATAATGATGTCCGACGATCTAACGTTTAGGGAGCATAACCAAGCAAATATCGCGTCAGCCAGAAAAATGATCGGATGGATTACGAGAACTTTCAAATCCAGGGAACCCATCACAATGGTTGTACTCTTCAACACTTGTGTTGTCCCGTCTCGAGTACTGCTCAGTACTCACTTTCCCCTTCAGAGCAGGAGAGATTGCTGAAATAGAGGGAATACAGAGAACATATACGGCACGCATAAACGAGATAAAACACCTAAATTATTGGGATCGTCTCAAAGCTCTCCAAATGTACTCTCTAGAAAGGAGACGAGAGAGATACCAAATAATATACACATGGAAAATACTGGAGGGTCAGGTCCCAAATCTACACAGTAAAATAACAACGTACTGGAGTGAACGATATGGAAGAAAATGCAAGATTGAACCAGTGAAGAGCAGAGGTGCCATAGGCACAATCAGAGAGCACTGTATAAACATCAGGGGTCTGCGGTTGTTCAACGTCCTCCCAGCGAGCATAAGAAATATTGCCGGAACAACCGTGGACATCTTCAAGAGAAAACTGGACGGTTTTCTAAGAGAAGTTCCGGATCAGCCGGGCTGTGGTGGGTACGTGGCCCTGCGGGCCGCTCCAAGCAACAGCCTGGTGGACCAAACTCTCACAAGTTGAGCCTGGCCTCGGGCCGGGCTTGGGGAGTAGAAGAACTCCCAGAACCCCATCAACCAGGTATCAACCAGCCCCGTTTCTTGGCTGGGGCTTTGTTGACCAGCGCTCACCAGGCCGGCCAGGAGTGGTGAGGTTCGATGATCTGGCTCTTTGGGGCTGGTCTCATCGAGTGACTTGTCTGCTGGATTCTCTGGGTTTGGCTCTCCATGCGGTTTGAAACCCCACCACCCCCCACCCCCCCCCGGATATAATGTCCTGGCGGATGGCCTGTCTCGGTTCATTCCCCCTGTCCAGAAAAGGGCCGTCGATAATGACTCTTTCAGTTGGCTCTGCCGGACGTACAGGCTCCCAGATTGGACCTCTTCGCTCCGGCATGGTTCCGGCGTCTTCCTATGTATCTGGCGCCCTTCCCCAACTGATAGGCCGTCACAGTACAGTAGATGCTTTTCGGCAGGACTGGTCGAGGTGGAGTTACCTGTACCTCTTTTCCCTGGTCCAGCTGTTACTTCGGGTCCTAGCTCATATGGAGACGTACCAGGGGAGAGTTGTCCGGTTGGCCCCTTGATGGCTGGCCCAGCCTTGGTTTCAGGCGCTGCTTGCTCGGTGTCTGAACCTGCGGTGTTTTCCGTGGCTCCACCTCTTCCAGCAGATCAGACCGGTCCGGTATGTGGCTGGTTCGATTTTCTTCTTTGATCTTCGCATCTGGTCTTTCTAACGTGGGTCTGTCACCACTTGTATGATGATCAGGTGGCTTTGTTGATGGTGTCCCACCTGAGAGCTTTGTCTCGGCAACAGTATGAGGTTTCCTGGTGTTCTTTTGGCCATTTTCTCTCCCTTCGTAGGTTGTCCTCTATTTCGGATCGGGTTGTTTTTGCCCTTTCTCTCTTGGCTTTTTCAGGACCATCTTTTGATGCCGAATTCTGTCACCACGTAATGTGCGGTGCTGGCAGAGCCACTTTCGCTTGCGTTTGAGGTGAATGTTACTTCCACTCCTTTCCGGAAGCTTTCTCGTGCGTTGTTTCACCTCCGGCCTGCTCATGCGCTGCCTGAGCCGTCTTGGTTTTTGGACCAGGTGCTTTCTTTTCTCTCTTCTCCTTGGTTTGTGGTGTCCCCTTTGGTTCTGGATTGTTTTTCTAAGGTTCTTTTCCTGTTGGCATTAGCTTCTGGGAGCTGGATCGGGGAGCTTCATGCTCTTCTCCAACACAGAGAGTTCAGCTATTTCAGTCCTGGCGGTAGGTTTGTTCATTTGCAGCCCTCTCCTTTTCTGGCAAAGAATGAGTCGGCTGCATTCAGCAGGGGTCCTTGGGTCATTGATGCTTGGTTGGTCAGGCCTGAGGTGCATCATGTGTTATGTCTGGTTGCGCCACTTCGCTGTTATCTGCTCGCCACGATATCTGTGGCAGGGGATGTGCTTTAGGTTGACCTGGTTTCCCTCATTCTCTGTTCTAGGGCTTAGGTCTCCCAGGTCGCCTGCAGGGCTATTCGGTTCAGCCAGCCTTCGGTCTATCCTTGTGCCCATGACGTTCGTAAGTTTGGTGCTTTGGCTCCCGTATTTGGTAACATGTCTTGGATTGATATTCAGGCACGAGCATTTTGGAGGTCGAACAGGATCCTGGCTGAACATTACATGGTCAATGTTTCAAGCCCTAGTAGTGTATGTGTGTGTCGCTTTGGGTCACAGGTTGCAGCCAGTTGTCTCGACTTCGAGTTGAGATGCGAGTGGCGGCCGCCTCCGAGGTAAGTCCCTCATCACTTTTCTTTGGTTAGGTAGCTCCCGGGAGCTGTAGGGGCTTCCCACAGAAATCCAGTGTTTTAATGGTTAAATAGGGAGGGGGGGACTGCGTGGACGATCAGCGTTAATGACTTTGCTTGTTTTAGTTTGAGAGTTCTGCCTCTCTGTTCGTTTTTTTAGGTAGCAATTTTTACCATGTGGAGTTTGTTTTGGTACACCTACTTTTCTGGGTGCCAAACCCCAGTCTATGGCAGACATGAAATGCTTCCAAACACACTGGGGTTTCCATAGGCCAGTGCTCCTCGTGCCTCTCTGAGGGGGTCAGATTCTGGCTCGTAGTCCCCGGTAGACAAGAACTCTATCAACTGATGCCACGGCCTAATACATTCATATCAGTCCAGTAAGCTCCGGGGAGCCTCCGGGACTCATCCAGAAAATGGCGTTTCATTACATTCGACGCTGATTTTTGCAGTAATATTATTCAACAGTGTGTAATGTGATATCCTGTATTTATATAATAAAATGTGTAACCATCGTTATACTTCAAAGTATGGTGTGCGTATTCAACCCATCCTCCTGTTTAGATAGTACCTATTGTAACGATCGTCAATAGTCACGAATTCGTACTTGCTTAGCTTTTAGATAGTAATAGTACAGTGACACCTTGACGTACAATTGCCCCGACTTGCGACTTTTTTGAGTTATGATGTAAATTTGGTTGGAAAATGCAACTTATCTTACGATCGTGTCGTCGACTAACGATATTCGTTGATGTGCGTTTGGGTTGACCAAGCTGGTGGCACAGGCCGACCTGCCTCAGTTTACCAGAGCCGCCCGCTTAGTAACGATCATGCTTGTAAGAAATTCCATTATTTTGGTGATTTGTTTTGTTTTTTGAACATAAAAGTACTGTACAGTAATTATTATATATCACGCCATGGGTCCCAAGAAAGTCAGTGGTAAGGTTCAACATATTAAAACACATGTGAAGATGACCATAGAGGAAAACAAGAGATCATTTGTTAACATGAAGATGGTGTGCAGGTTTTTAAACTAGCTAGGCAGTACAATAAATCTATGTCAACAATATCCATCATACTTGCTAAGAAAAAGGACATTATGAGTGCTAAAATGGCAAAAGGCATAACAATAATCACGAAACATAGAACACAAACACTTGAGGAGGTTGAACAGTTTTATTAATTTGGATACACAGCAAGGAGTTAGCAGGTGATAGCATTTCAGAGGCCATCATTTGTGAAAAAGCAAGGGAATTGCATGAAGATCTTATAAAGAACACCCCTGGAATGAGTGATGCAGATGCAAAAGAGTTTAAGGCAAGCAGAGGATGGTTTGAGAAATTTAGAAAAAGAAGTGGCATTCATAGTGTTGTGAGGCATGGGGAGGCTGCCAGCTCAGACAAACCAGCGGCTTAAAGATTTATTGGCGAATTTAAAGATTTTGTGCAGAGTGAGGCATACCTACCACAACAAGTGTTTAATTGTGACGAGACAGCTATTCTGGAAAAGATTGCCGAAGAAAGGCATACATTACCAAGGAGGAGAAGTCATTGCCCGGACACAAGCCTATGAAAAATACGTTTACTCTTGTGCTGTGTGGTAATGTGAGTGGCGATTTGAAAATTAAACTCTTGCTTGTTTATCATTCTGAAAATCCAAGGGTTTTCAAAACATATAATGTGCAGAAAAATAAAATGTGTGATGTGGAGGGCTAATGGTAAGGCATGGGTGATGAGGCATGATGATTAAACAGGATTACTCAAAATGTTCGCCATTTGAGGCGATCGTTATTCGAGGTACCACTGTATCTACATGTTCTGTTCACCATAACTGTTCATCTAAGCTGGTATAGTGCCCAAAGAGCATAGTGGCTACCCCTATCCAGCATGATAAATCATGCAGATGTCGTCACCTCCCTCACCAAAATGGCTTCTCCCCCACACTCCTTTTGCTGTTATTATACTATACTGTATATACACGTTATATATAAGTATCTACATTTGTGTTCTCCATAACGAACCATTAAGTTGGTATGCTGAGTGGCAGTTCTTGCAGCCAATGGCAACCCGCCACTGGCTGTCACTCGCTCCTTCCCTCACCTCACCTGACTCGCCACCCTTCTCCCACCATAATGTTTTGTACTTTTATTCACTATATACAAACGTTATATATAAGTACTGTATCCACTCGATTATCTGGACTATATGGGAAGGACCCCCAGCCGGATATTCACGTGTTCCGGATAATGGTACTTTTTCACCTCCGAGTCCAAAAGTGACCATTTCCAACTATTTTTATACTACAAACAACATAATTTGAATTGCCTTGCCACATATAATTATTAAATATTCAACTAGAAACCTCAACTTACCTTGTTGGTGTTCGTCTTCTTGATTGATGCCACACATCTTGACGTTAAGAATTCTTAACAATTTACGTAACCTATACTAACACAACACTAAAATTAACACTTAAAATTACTGTACAGTTCATTAAGCAAAGTTAAGTGCGCCTCACTTGTTGAAGGCGCTTGGCTTGCCTGTGACGCCTCACTTGTTGAAGGCGCTTGGCTTGCCTGTGAAGCCTCACTTGTTGAAGGCGCTTGGCTTGCCTGTGATGCCTCACTGGTTGATGGCATTTGGCTTGCCTGTGATGCCTCACTGGTTGAGGTGTATAACACGTAACTTGTCTTTAATTGTTAGGACAACCTTCTTCCTCTTAACACCTCCAGAAGGATTGATGCTGCTACCAGACATAGTCTTGACCAAAAATGTTCAAAGTTAGTATGAAAATAAAAACTTTTTTAAAAAATATTTCACTAATGGTGCAGCACTGTGGTATAACACGAGGGACAGGAGCACATGGGTTGACCAGTGTTGGACAGGTCCACTTGGGGCAACTGTAGCACCTTACGTAGGCCGCCAGGAGGAAAAAAACTCAATATTTTTTAAGGAAACTTCAGCCTGTGCCCATTGTTTTTAGGAAACTTATATATTTGTTATTACATAATTACTAGTATTTCTTTTGTTTTTGGCTATGATGAATTGTTCTAAAATTAATGGTAATTCCTGTACCCAGGTGGTCCCCTCCCAACGCTCCCCTCCCAACACCACCCACCTACCCCACCCCCTCCTCCACCATGCGCCTCGAGCCACAGCCAGACGGGATTAATGCAGTACGGCCCGCCCCATGGCTTTCATATCCGAACAATTCAATGCTTATCCGGCTGACTGTTCGGATAGTGTAACATTGGCAGCAAGTTAACCGGCTCCAATTTTTTATCCGGCTAAACCAGCTTTAATCCGGCTCCCACGGACATTTTGGCCGGATATTGAGATAACTTTATCTGGTCATGATTTTGGCCGTATAAGGGCATTTTCCGGATGTTCGAATCCTGGATAATCGTGTCTACAGTATCTGCATGTTTTGTTCACCAAAGCGAACAACTAAGCTGGTATAGTGAGTCCAGACAGTAAAAGGTGGTCACACAGAGTCAGCAGACAATGCTACCTCCCTCCCCACCAACATTACTCCTCCCACTACAGCGCTAATCATCACAACAATCCTGCTATTATCAGAATCCTGGTAATTTTTTTCATAGTCAGGCGTCTTATGTAATACTGTACTATCATCGCTAAATAATAGCATGTACATACATATTTTCATATTTATAGGCGATGCTGTGGTCATAAGCTGAACAGCAGTGCTGCGAGCTCATGTTACATGCGCCAGCCTTGGTGGCTCACTCAGTACTGAGCACCTCAAACCCGGGAATGTGGCCCCACGATTTTTTTTAAATGGCGTCTGTTTACAAGAGCCCTGATGAAGGTGAGGTGAACCCCGTGTATCCGTGGGCCGTTTAAATCTTGTGCGGTACTCCATAACGTCCAATGACACGATGCGCAATTTACAGCAAGTTACTCAACCCTTCATATGATGTGTTGTGCAGTTTAAGGGTTAAGAAAATGTGTGCAGCATGGGAAAAACTGTAAACTTTTGCTGAAATGACTTGCCCAAATCAAGCTGCAGTATGCCGTTGCCTTAACCTTTTTAATGACACTATGATGCATCACTACAGACAAACGTTAAAATGAAGGGGAAAAACAAATCTCCATGGACAAATTTTTAGTGAGATAAACAAGCAGCGAACCACAACCAGGTCCTAGTGGTATGCAGGGAAAACATAGAAGAGTGAGCCCTAGAGAAGTCATCACTGCCTGATGTTATAATGGAAGGGGACTCCTCTTCCAAACAGTAACACCTCTCCTCCTCTGCCCCCTCCTCACCATCTTCCATTTGCCAACAAGAGTCCTTGATAAAAGTAAGATAAACATATGTACTGTATTGTAGTTAGAGAAAAAAATTATATTCAGTATAAAATGTATTTTTAAGTTAATATTTTTTGGGGTGTGGAATGGATTATTTCAATTCCCATTATTTCTTGTGGGAAAATTCATTTCAACTTACGATGTTTCGACTTACGACCCGTATCTAGAAACGGATTAAAATCGTAAGTAGAGGCCCCACTGTATACTGACTTGTAAGGATTTTTTTTTGTAAATAAATGAATCTAAAACACAAACTTAAATATTCTTAGGCCTAGTATAGCGCGCACACACACACACACACACACACACACACACACACACACACACACACAAAATTATTTTTTTTATCACTAAAAATTACCGTCCAGAAGGTAAACAAAAATGGCCGCCACCACAGGGGAAGACAGTACCCCAGCAAAGGGATCTTTTGCAGGTTTCTCACAACAAGATGCAATGAAAAATGGTTTTCTTAGCAGGTTATAGATCATTGAGGACTTGCTAAAGAATTATGAAGAAAAGGTTATTAAATTTGAATGAGAAAATGAAGGTCTCAAGATTGAGTTTTGTAATTTAAAAGGAAGTATTTTCCAGCAAAGTAAGGATATTTCCAGCTTGACTGATAAGGTAAGGATGCAGGAGGAACACATCAAGGAACTTGTAAAGGATAATGAGGCATGGAAAGTGAAGAGTAGGGAATTTGAAGAAATTAACAAGAAAATACTCGTATGATGAACAACTCGAAGGGAGCCCGAGGGCTAACATGGAGTTAGGCAAGGAGATGCAACGAGAAACATCATTGACAACTCAAATAGAGGAGGCTAATAAAGAACTAGAAAAGTATAAATGAGACATATGCACAAGTTGTAAAAGAGAAAGAGATAATCAAAGAAGGGTGTTCGGAAGTCAAAACCAGAAATGACCAACAAGAAGCAGAAATTAGGCAAGCAATTAGGAAAGAACTGGTTACCAACGGTAAACTAGTACAAAACACTGCAGATAGAAGTAAGTCCATAATAATTCTTGGATATTTAGAGACGGAAATTTCATCTAGGGTGGACCAAGCAGCAGAAGAGATGAAAATCATAGAGAAATCATAGGATTAGGAGAAGGCTCAAAGGAAAATATCAGTGATATTAGAAGAATAGGAAAATATGAGAAAGACAAGAACCACCCCTTAAGGGTGACGTTTAATGGAGTGAAAAACATGATGGAAGTGCTTATAAATGCCAGGAAATTGCAGTGATGAGGTTGGCAAACTCTGGTCAATAAGACATGACCTCTCAAAGGAAGACAGAGAAAAGCTGAAAATGAACCTAATTGAAGCAAACCATCTAAATGGGGATAGAAATGAAGAAGACAGAAATTATTTTTTCTACAAAGTGTCAGGGACTGGAAAGCTTGTGAAATGGTACAAAAAAAACAAGGCAACAAGATCAGTAGTGGAAGGGGGAGTAAAGAGCAAAGGGAAAGGGAACATGTTCCTGAAAATTGTATATACCAACATAGATGGAGTGAGGTCAAAAACTTTGGAGTTGCAAGATATAATTCAGCTTAGGGTCCCAGATATTGTCGCATTATCAGAGACGAAACTTGAATTAAATATATAAAATGAAGTCGTATTCCCAAGAGGCTATTCAGTTTGGAGACGTGACAAGAAAACTAGGAAGGGAGGAGGGGGTGGCTGTGCTGGTGAAAAAACACCTGAAGGTAAGAGAGTTAATATTTGAAAACCCTCGAGATATTGACATAATGGCATTGCAGGTCTGGAATCAGGATGATAAGCTGATAATTTTTTAAATGCCTACAGCCCACCAACAAGCAACACAAGGACAAAGGAAGAACTGGATGAAAAATGAGAGGGCCTAATAATGGTCATGAGAGGTATTATTGTACAAGCAGATAAAGATAAATCATGACTGTTGATACTAGGAGACTTCAACTTTAAAGCAATAGACTGGGAGGCCTATGAAACAAGAACAGAGGACTTTTGGACATGCAGATCTATGAACCTCATTCTGGAGACATTCTTGTATCAACACACAAAGCAGGCCACAAGAATGAGGGAAGGAGATGTACCGTCAGTACTAGATCTAGTATTCACCAGGAAAGAAGAAGAGATATTTGACATCCAGTACCTTCCTCCCTTGGGAAAGAGTGATCACATCCTGTTAGACATTAAATATGCTTTAACCCTTAAACTGTGCATGGCGTATATATACGCCCTGGGTAACATGTCCCACAGTGCGCATGGCGAATATATACGCCATAGGGTGCCAGGCCCGATTCAAATGGCCCACGGCTACACGAGGTTCACATTAGCTTCCTCAGGGCTCTTGTAAACAGACGCCATTTAAAAAAAAAAATCGTGGGCAATATTCTCAGGTGTGAGAGGCACAGTACTGTTGGAGCAACCAAGGCTGGTGCACGCAGCATTAGCGAACAGCATTGCTGTTCAGCTTGTGACCACAGCATCGCCGAAAAATGTCAAAGTAAATGTATAATTGTTATTATTTAGCAATGACAATATTACAGATGACCCCTGACTGTGATATAAATAACCAGGGTTGTGATAATAGCCGGATTGTTGTAATAATTAGCACTGTGGGAGGAGTGATGCTGAGAGACGGAAGGAGATAGCATCGTTTACTGACTGTGTGGCCACCTGTTATTGTTTGCATTCACCATACCAGCTCAGTGGTTCTCTATGGTGAACACAAATGTAGATACTTATATATAATGTGTGTATTAGTGTAATAACAGCAAAAGGATTATGCTGGGAGGAGCCATTTGGGTGACGGAGGTGACGTCGTCTGCACGATGTCTAGATGTTTAGAGGGTGGCCACTATGCTCTTTGGGCGCTCTACAAGCTTAGGTGTACAGTTACAGTGCATACAACATGTAGATACTTATATATAATATGTGTATTTAGTGTAATAACACTGCAAACAGTATTGTTGGGGGAGAAAGTTTAGTGCGTGTGACCTTGAATGAGTGAGGGAGCCACTAGCTGTGTATAGCGACGACTCTTAGTGCCTGAACTAACTATATCAGCTTAGCTGTACAGTTGTGGTGAACAAAATATATACATACTGTACTTATATATAACGTCTGTATATAGTGTAATAATACCACAAATGGTATTGTTGGGGGAGAAAGTTTAGTGCGTGTGTTAAGGGAGTGGCAGCGAGTGGCTGGCTGGTGTGTGGCGGTAACTCCTCGTTGCTTTTCGACTCTCGATACCAAATTAGTGGTTCGTTATGGTGAACAAAACATGCAGATACTTATATATAACCTGTGTATAGAGTGTAATAGCAGCAAAACTATTTGTTTATTGTTTTATGAACATAATAATTGAATCACTAATATGCACACCATACTTTTGAGTACAGTACAACCTCGATTCAACGTACCCCGATTCAACGAATCTCCGGCTAGTTCGCACACTTTTCAGGCCGGATTTACTCACCCGGTTTGACGAACAATGATTCGCTGAAGCGGGGGATGTTCGGATTTGCTTACGACGTCGAGACAGAGTTCACAAACTGGTGGAAAACTTTCCCATTCTATCACAGATTACAATTATTAATTCCTTCATATGACAAGTTCTATCACACAAGTGAACCACACAAGTGGACCACACAAGTGGACTACACAAGTGGTCCACAAGTGGTCCACAAGTGGTCCACAAGCTTACGATGTTGGGACAGAGTTCACAGAGTGGTGGAAAACTTTACCATACCATCACAGATTACAATTAATAATTCCTTCATATGACAAGTTGGATCACACAAGTGGACCACACAACAAGTGAACCATATGAACCAAACACCAGCCAGAATGGTCCACACAAGAAGTGACGCATATTAACCAAACACCAGCCAGAGTGGTCCACACAAGTGAACGACGGAGTTTCAATGATTTTCGTTCACCAATTTGTGGCACACGTATCTTTGTAAATTAATTTAAAGGCTGAAGCGTGAATAGCTAGCTAATGTGTTGAAATCTTCTTATATACATTTTCTGTAATGAAACAAGACGAGTGAGGGTGGACAGATAAGGGAATACTGTACAGTAAACCTCACTGTACAGTGAGGTTTCACTCGCTTTCGTCTGTGTTGTCATAGTTCAGTAACCCATGACTTTGAACGTTTCACATTAAATCATGTCTAAAACTGGTGTTTTAATAACTTTGTTATTCTAATTAAACTAAACTAAATAAAACCAAAAATATACTGTAATATGATAGATATCTGCTATTTGAGAAATTATTCACGTTATTGGTGGCACAACTCCAGCGAGAGTGGACGGGTCTAATCCCTGTCCACACAACACCATGCTTGTTTTGTTCGATTTCGTCGCAACAGTTCAGTGATCTACGGCTTCGAAATAATAAAATTAATAAATCAGTTCCAAAGTAAGTATTTTTTATAGCTCTTATTACCGTAATAATGTTGCTAAACTAAATATGTAACCTAAAAATATATAATTTGATGTAAATCGAATATTTGAGAGAAATTTATGTTACTGGAAATCGAACACAACACCAAGTATGTTTTGTTCGATTTCGTTGCCACAGTTCAGTGACCTACGGCTTCGAAATAATAAAATTAATAAATCGGTTCCAAAATAAGTATTTTTTATAGCACTTATTACTGTAATAATGTGGCTAAACTAAATATATAACCCAAAAATATATAATTTGATGTAAATCGAATATTTAAGAGAGGTTTATGTTACTGGATCTGGCGTAAACACCAGCCTACTGAAGGGTGTACATAAAGACTTAGTCTGCGTTTGTACAGTATGCACCCTTAGCTTTGTCTGCGATTGACGTACAGTATTTATCCGCCGGTGGAAGAATAATTGTGGAATTGACCAGTTTTTTACTACAGCTCTTTGGTTATAAAGCAAAATGTCTCAGGGGCTTACTAATAGTGCCTTATTAATGCCAAAAATGAAGCAATATTTTGCAAGAACTAGTAGCAGAAAATCAACCAGCCCGAGCACAGCCGTACCCAGCACGAGAACAGCCATACCTAACACAAGAACAGCCGTACCAAGCACGAGAACAGCTGTACAAAGCACGAGAACAGCTGTACCAAGCACGAGAACAGCCGAACCCAGCACGAGAACAGCCGTACCCAGCTCGAGAACAGCCGTACTCAGCAAGAGAACAGCCGTACCAAGTACGAGAACAGCCGTACCAAGCATGAGAACAGCCGAACCTAGCACGAGAACAGCCGTACCCAGCACGAGAACAGCCGTACCCAGCACGAGAACAACCGTACCCAGCACGAGAACAGCCGTACCCAGCACGAGAACAGCCATACCCAGCACGAGAACATCTGTACCCAGTACAAGAACAGCCGTACCCAGCACGAGCACAGTTGTACCCAGCACTGGTACAACAGCAGCCAGCACCAGCTCAGAAGCAGCTGAACCCACAGCAGCAGCGAGCACCAGCAAAGCTGATGAAAACATCTAAAAACATCGTGTGCGGCGTGAACAGTTAGAACAAGTGTTAAATTTAAGTGTGTACACAGTGTTAAAATTAAAGTTGCAGTAATTTTAGTGTACAATAGTTTTCATAAACTGTATTGTAGTACTCAACATACAGCAGAACTACTTCTAATCAACACAGTGCTAACGGCGTAATGCACTACAGCACGTATTTACTGTAGAGCATTCACAACTTCACAAAACGTCAAAATGGACATAACTACAACAATAAAGTAAATATTATGAATAACAGTATTTTTTAGTAGAGAAGTAATATATAGGTACAGTGTGTAATATGATGATGCATTTTTATTGTGTACAAGAAAAAAAAAAGACACTGACACAAACGCCTCCTGAAGGTCACCTCTTGCAACGAATCCAACGCTCCAACGAACTGGGGTTGGTCCCATATAGTACGTTGAATCAAGGTTGTACTGTATAGCGATTATTCACCACTTTTATTATATAAAAATATTACAATACACACTATTGAATAATATTACTGCAAAAAAACTAAGAAAAAATCAATCGGAGACATTGAAACAATTAGGTAATAATATCTTTGTGGCAACTCCCACCTGACAGCGCGGGTGACGCGCTGACAGGTGGCTCTGATGACCGCTCTGTCAACGCCCACTTTTTGCTAGACTTCCTCAGTCAATTGCGTCCAAAATATGTCGCCTACGATTTTATTTTTTATTTTTCCCATGCTCAGGGGACACAAATTAACGTGTTTAGAAGACGAAAAAAAAAATTTGAATTTTTTTTTCTTGCGCACAGGGGTGTAAATGTCCTCAGGACCCCTGAGCAGTGGAAGAGTTAAGATATCATCTAGAAGAAAATGGGGACATTGAAACAGATGATAAGCTCGATTTAAGGAGAGGTCACTATGGAGAACTTCAAAAATTCTTTAATGAGTGTAATTGGACAGACTTGTTGCTAGGCAGGAAAGTAAATGAAATGTATACCAAATTTTGCAAATTATACAAGGAAGGCACACAAACATTCATACCAAAACAGCGATGCAGGGCCAGAAAACAGGATTGGTTCAACAGAAATTGCGAGAGGGCCAGAGACCAAAAGACACAAAAATGGAATAAGTATAGGAAGAGGCCAAACCCCCAAACATACCAGCGATACAAAGATGCAAGAAACAACTATACGGCAGTAAGGAGAGAGGCAGAAAGAAATTTTGAAAAAGGGATAGCGGATAAATGTAAAACATAACTGGGCCTATTCTACAAATTCATAAACAACAAATTGCAAGTAAAGGATAATATCCAGAGGTTAAAAATGGGAAACAGATTTACGGAAAATAAAAAGGAAATGTGTGAAACATTAAATGAAAAGTTACAAAGTGTGTTTGTACAAAAGGAAATCTTCAGAGAACCAGACACAATAAGAATTCCAGAGAACAACATAGAGCGTATAGAGGCGTCTAGAGATGAAGTGGAAAATATGCTAAAGGAGCTCAGTAAGAACAAAGCAGTTGGCCCAGATGGAGTTTCACCATGGGTTCTGAGAGAATGTGCATCTGAGCTCAGCATTCCACTTCACCTGATCTTTCAGGCGTTCCTGTGTAAAGGAGTCGTAGCAGACGTGTGGCTAACATAGTTCCAATCTACAAAAGTGGCAGCAGGGAAGACCCCCCTCAATTATAGACCTGTGTAATAGTGAAAGTATTGGAAAAACTAATCAAAACTAAATGGGTAGAACACCTGGAGAGAAATGATATAATATCAGACAGACAGTATGATTTTCGATCTGGAAGATCCTGTGTCTCGAATTTACTCAGTTTCTATGATCGAGCCACAGAGATTTTACAGGAAAGAGATGGTTGGGTTGACTGCATCTATCTAGACCAAAAAAAGGCTTTCGACAGATTTCCACATAAGAGGTTGTTCTGGAAACTGGAAAATATTGGAGGAGTGACAGGTAAGCTTCTAACATGGATGAAAAATTTTCTGACTGATAGAAAAATGAGGGGAGTAATCAAAGGCAATGTATCGGACTGGAGAAATGTCACAAGTGGAGTACCACAGGGGTACAGTTCTTGCACCAGTGATGTTTATTGTCTACATAAATGATCTACCAGTTGGTATACAGAATTATATGAATATGTTTGCTGCTGATGCCAAGATAATAGGAAGGATAAAAAACTTAGATGATTGTCATGCCCTTCAAGATGACCTGGACAAAATAAGTACAGTGGCACCTCGACATACGATTGCCCCTACTTACGATAAATTCGAGTTACGATGTAAATTTCATCGAAAAATGAGACTCTACATCCGATGGTGTCGTCGACTTCCGATATTTGTTGGTACACGTTCGGGTCGACCGAGCGCGTGGTTCCCGGTCACGCAGCCGATCTGCCTCAGTTTACTACAGCTACCCGCTTAGTGACGATCGCACCTATAAGAAATTCCGCTTTTGTGGTGATTTTTTGCATTTTGAACATTAAAGCAATTATTATATAGCATGCCATGAGTCCCAGGAAAGTCAGTGGTAAGACTCAACATATGAAAACCCATGTAAGGATGACCATAGAGCAAAAACAAGAGTACAGAATGTCTCTTCCTCAACAATTAAGAAAATGTGTGCAGCATGGGAAGAATTGCAAACCTTTGCTGAAACGACTCGCCCAAATCAAGCTGCAGTAGGTCGTTGCCTTAACCTATTCAATGACACAGTGATGCATCTTTACAGACAAATGTTAAAACGAAGGGAAAAATAAATGTCTCTTGACAAATTTGTAGTGAGACAAACAAGCACTGAACCACAACCAGGTCCTAGTGTTGTTCAGGCAAAACGTAGGAGAGAGAGTACCCCAGAGAAAACATCACTGCCTGATGTGATAATGGAAGGGGACTCCCCTTCCAAACAGTAACAACTCTCCTCCTCCCCCCTCATCACCATCTTCAATACGCCATCAAGAGCCCTCCATAAAGTTAAGAGAAACTTAGGTACTGTATTGTAGTTAGAAAAAAACATTGTATTCATTATAAAAATGTATTTGTGTGTTAATATTTTGGAGGATGGGGAACGGATTAATTCAATTCCCTTTATTTCTTATGGGAAAAATCGCTTCGACTTACGATATTTCGACATACGATCCGTCTCTGGGAATGGATTAGCATCGTAAGTCGAGGCCACATTTATGGAGCACCACTTGACAAATGGAATTTAATGCTAATAAATGCCATGTTATGGAATGTGGAATAGGAGAACATAGACCCCACACAACCTATATATTATGTGAGAAATCTTTAAAGAATTCTGATCAAGAAAGAGATCTAGGGGTGGTTCTAGATAGAAAACTATCACCTGAGGACCACATAAAGAATATTGTGCGAGAAGCCTATGCCACGCTTCCTAACTTCAGAATTGCTTTTAAATACATGGATGGCGATATACTAAAGAAATTGTTCACGACTTTTGTTAGGCCAAAGCTAGAATATGCAGCGGTTGTGTGGTGCCCATATCTTAAGAAGCACATCAACAAACTGAAAAAGGTACAAAGACACGCTACTAAGTGGCTCCCAGAACTGAAGGGCAAGAGCTACGAGGAGAGGTTAGAGGCATTACATATGCCAAAACTAGAAGACAGAAGAAAAAGAGGCGATATGATCACTACGTACAAAATAGTAACAGGAATTGATAAAATTGACAGGGAAGATTTCCTGAAACCTGGAACTTTAAGAACAAGAGGTCATAGATTTAAACTAGCTAAACACAGATGCCGAAGAAATATAAGAGAATTCACTTTCGCAAACAGAGTGGTAGACGGTTGGAACAAATTAGGTGAGAAGGTGGTGGAGGCCAAGACCATCAGTTGTTTCAAAGCGTTATATGACAAAGAGTGCTGGGAAGATGGGACACCACGAATGTAGCTCTCATCCTGTAACTACACTTAGGTAATTACACTTAGGTAATTACACACAATGTACTATATTAGCCCTCAGATATTGTGTATTAGGTCTAGGGAGGTTAGGTTAGGTTAGGTTTAGTTTGCCACAGTAACACAAAAAATAGTTTCCAGTTTGTCCAACTCAATAGTTCAGATTTCTACTTTCTAATTTCAGTGTACTTCTGTATGTATAGTATGATCCTCATCATTACTATAAGTACTAGTACTACTAAATCAAGAGGATGGAATCACTAAATAATATTAGTGATTCAATTATTTTGTTAATAAAACAATAAAAGAACATTTTTGCTGTTATTACACTACATACACACATTATGTATAAGTATCAACATTTTTGTTCATCACAACAAACCACTAGGCTGGTATGGCGAGTTCATACAATACTGTATGTATAGTGGCCGCCACATACAACGACGGCGCCACCTCACTGCCGAGATTGCTCCTCTCAGCATACTATGCACATTGCTTATTCTCACCACAATGCTGCTATTATCAGAATCCTGGTCACTAAATCCTGTAAATGAATAATTTTCTCCAAGTTTATTTTGTAAATTAACATGAGAAGTCATTTCAAGATTCTTAGACCAAACAATAGCAGTGTGCTGTGGCTTCCTCCTTTGCGCTGTGAACATCTTGAACAGTATTGTGTTCACTGATAACTAAACATTGTGCACAGTTTTTATCACAGTCAAGCTCTTCTGTAATATTATCATCACTAAATAATAGCAGTCACATATATATTTTGACATTTTTAACCGATGCTGTGGTCACAAGCAGAACAGCAGTGCTGTTAGCTCATGCTGCATGCACCAGCTTTGGTTGCTCACTCAGTACTGAGACCTTCACACCCGGGAATGGTACCCCATGATTTTTTTTTTAAATGGTGTCTGTTTACTGGAGCTCTGAGGAAGCTGATGTGAACCACGTGTATCTGTGGGACTTTTACATCTTACGCTTTACTTTAAAAAGTATATGCACGATGTGCGTACATATGATGTTCTCCTGGAGACAGTTTGGACTCTTCACTGTCTTTTTGCCATTTTCTATCTCTGTCATTGTTCTTCAGGTTTAGCTGGTTTTGTCCTTTCTTTAGGCTGTTCTTGGTCAGCATCTTTTGCCGAATGCTGTTGCCTCTTCTCATGTGGCATTGGCAGAGCTGCTTGTGCTTGCGATCGGGGTTACCGAGTCCTTGGCCCCAGTTCGCAAGCTTCTCGCACTCAGTTTTACCTCCAGCCTGCTTGTGCATCACTTGGGCCTGTCTGGTCTCTGGCTGGGTTCCTTCTTTCCTCTCTTCTGCTCATTTTACAGTAACCCCTCTGGTCTCGGATTGTTTTTTGGTAGCTGTGTTGCTTATTTGTCTTCTGGTTGTCGGGGGGTGAGCTTTTTGCTCTTCTCAGTTTCTGGGGTTTTTGCTCCTTCCCCCTGTTGGGTATTTTGTTTAGTTGCAACCGGCTCTTTCTTTTCTGACGAAGAAGGTGTTGGCTAGCTTCCGGAGGGTTCCTTTGGTTGTGGATACTTGCTTAGTTTGGCCAGGGGTGCATAGCGTGCTTTGTCTGGTTGAGACTTTTTGCTGCTACTTTCGTGCTGCTGGTTCTGCTTCGTTGGATGCTTTGTGACTTGATCAGGTTTACCTGGTTCCCTATTCTAGGGCTCGTGTGTCTCAGGTTGTCCGTAGTGTCATTTAATCAAACCAGCCTGCGGTCTACTCTTGCTGTCTGTAAGTACTAGTATGCCGCTTTGACAGTTGTTTTCGCAAATATGTCTTGGGCTAATATTTGGGCGCAAAGGTTTTGGTGGTCAAACGGGGTCTTGCGGGGCCTGGTATCTTGTCACCATTCCTGGTCCTCAGCGGCTTTGTGTTGTTTTGGGGCGTGTTTTGCAGCTACCTATCTCTTCCAGTTGATACCTGTGGTGATGCCTCCTCCCTGGTATGTGCCCTTTTTCTTTTGATCTCTGTGGGTACTTAGCTTCAGGGAGGTGATGGGGCTTTCCCCCCTTAAAACCAATGTTGAATGTAATGAAACACCAATTTCTGGGTCAGCCCTGGAAGCTCCTTGACACTCACCCTCCCTTAGGGCATTGGTGTGGTTCATCAGCTTCGTACTGAGGTTGGAGTGAGCTGGCTGACTTGGTACACCTCCTCTGCCTCCCCAGGCAAGGGGATGTGGTAGGGAAAACTAACGAGTGATAGCTTCAAGTAAATTTGTTTTTTTTTTTATTATTGTGGGGAGTTCTTTTGGAGGTTTTGAGGCTGCAGTCTTGTTTTTTAAACCATGTAGTAGTTTGTTTTGGCTTGCCTTCGTTTCTGGGTGCTTTCCTGGTGGTGATAAGTATGAGTAAACTTTAAATGTAAAGATTTCATAGGCCATTACTCCCTGCACTTCTCTGAGAGGATAAGGTTCTGGGTCATGGTCTGCATGGCACCTGATAATATGGTACTGATCAGTACATGATAGCTTCAGGGAGCCTTCGGGGCTCACCCAGAAATTGGTGTTTAATTACATTCAATGCTGGTTTTTTACAATTTTTTATGGATATGGAGTTCCAGGAATTAGGGCCTGGTGCATCGGCATACATCTTTATGGCTACATCAAAATCAAGTGGGGATAGGGTGACAACTGATGTATGATTTGATGTTGGTATCAGATTTATGAAGAATTAATTTGGTAATTACCTAAGTGTAATTACCTAAGTGTAGTTACAGGATGAGAGCTACGCTCGTGGTGTCCCGTCTTCCCAGCACTCTTTGTCATATAACACTTTGAAACTACTGACGGTCTTGGCCTCCACCACCTTCTCACTTAACTTGTTCCAACCGTCTACCACTCTATTTGCGAAGGTGAATTTTCTTATATTTCTTCGGCATCTGTGTTTAGCTAGTTTAAATCTATGACCTCTTGTTCTTGAAATTCCAGGTCTCAGGAAGTCTTCCCTGTCGATTTTATCAATTCCTGTTACTATTTTGTATGTAGTGATCATATCACCTCTTTTTCTTCTGTCTTCTAGTTTTGGCATATTTAATGCTTCTAACCTCTCCTCGTAGCTCTTGCCCTTCAGTTCTGGGAGCCACTTAGTAGCATGTCTTTGCACCTTTTCCAGTTTGTTGATGTGCTTCTTAAGATATGGGCACCACACAACAGCTGCATATTCTAGCTTTGGCCTAACAAAAGTCATGAAGAATTTCTTTAGTATATCGCCATCCATGTATTTAAATGCAATTCTGAAGTTAGAAAGCATAGCATAGGCTCCTTGCACAATATTCTTTATGTGGTCCTCAGGTGATAGTTTTCTATCTAGAACCACTCCTAGATCTCTTTCTTTATCAGAATTCTTTAAAGATTTCTCACATAATATATAGGTTGTGTGGGGTCTATGTTCTCCTATTCCACATTCCATAACATGACATTTATTAACATTAAATTCCATTTGCCAAGTGGTGCTCCATATACTTATTTTGTCCAGGTCTTTTTGAAGGGCATGACAGTCATCTAAATTTCTTATCCTTCCTATTATCTTAGCATCGTCAGCAAACATGTTCATATAATTCTGTATACCAACTGGTAGATCATTTATGTACACAATAAACATCACTGGTGCAAGAACTGAACCCTGTGGTACTCCACTTGTGACATTTCTCCATTCTGATACATTGCCTCTGATTACTGCCCTCATTTTTCTATCAGTCAGAAAATTTTTCATCCATGATAGAAGCTTACCTGTCACCCCTCCAATATTTTCCAGTTTCCAGAACAACCTCTTATGTGGAACTCTGTCGAAAGCCTTTTTTAGGTCCAGATAGATGCAGTCAACCCAACCATCTCTTTCCTGTAATATCTCTGTGGCTCGATCATAGAAACTGAGTAAATTCGATACACAGGATCTTCCAGATCGAAAACCATACTGTCTGTCTGATATTATATCATTTCTCTCTAGGTGTTCTACCCATTTAGTTTTGATTAGTTTTTCCAATACTTTCACTATTACACTTGTCAATGATACAGGTCTATAATTGAGGGGGTCTTCCCTGCTGCCACTTTTGTAGATTGGAACTATGTTAGCCTGTTTCCACCCGTCTGCTACGATTCCTGTACACAGGGATGCCTGAAAGATCAGGTGAAGTGGAATGCTGAGCTCAGATGCACATTCTCTCAGAACCCATGGTGAAACGCCATCTGGGCCAGCTGCTTTGTTCTTACCGAGCTCCTTGAGCATTTTTTCCACTTCGTCTCTAGACACCTCTATGTGTTCTATGTTGTTCTCTGGAATTCTTATTGTATCTGGTTCCCTAAAGATTTCATTTTGTACAAACACACTTTGGAACTTTTCGTTTAGTGTTTCACACATTTCCTTTTCATCTTCCGTGAATCTATTTCCCATTTTCAACCTCTGAATATTATCCTTTACCTGCAATTTGTTGTTTATGAATTTATAGAATAGACCTGGTTCTGTTTTACATTTGTCCGCAATCCCTTTTTCAAAATTTCTTTCTGCCTCTCTCCTCACTGCCGTATAGTTGTTTCTTGCATCTTTGTATCGCTGGTATGTTTGGGGGTTCGGCCTCTTCCTGTATTGATTCCATTTTTGTGTCTTTCGGTCTCTAGCCCTCTCGCAATTTCTATTGAACCAATCCTGTTTCCTAGTTCTGCATCTCTGTTTTGGTATAAATTTTTTTGTGCCTTTATCATATATTTCACAAAACTTGCCATACATCTCATTCACTTCCTTGCCTAGCATCAAGTCTGTCCAATTATACTCACTAAAAAAATTTCTAAGGTCACCATAATGTCCTCTCCTGAAGTCTGGTTTTTCAACTGCTTCAACCTCCTTATTTTCTTCCAGCTTATAACGCATTGCATACTTTATTCCCAAAAAGACATGGTCACTTTTACCCAAGGGAGGAAGGTACTGAATGTCAAATATCTCTTCCTCCTTCCTGGTAAATATCAAATCTAGCATGGAGGGAACGTCCCCTTCCCTCATCCTCGTAGCTTGTTTAACATGTTGATACAAGAATGTTTCCAGGATGAGGTCTACAAATTTACAGGTCCAAAAATCTTCTGTTTTAGCTTCATATGCTTCCCAGTCTATGGATTTCAAGTTGAAGTCACCGACTATCAACAGTCGTGATCTATCGTTATCCGCTCTCGCTATAATCTCTCTCATTATTGTTATAAGACCTTCACGTTTACTATCTAGCTCCTCCTTTGACCATGTGCTGCTTGGCGGTGGACTATATGCATTTATCATCATTAGTTTATCATCCTCATAGCAGATCTCTAGTGCTATTATGTCAACTTCTTGTGGATTGGCAGTCATTATTTCCTTCACCTTTAGGTGTTCTTTTACCAGCACAGCAACGCCACCGCCTTTCCTAATTTTTCTGTCCCGTCTCCAAATTGAGTAGCCCCTCGGGAATATGACCTCATTTAAAATTACATCTTCAAGTTTTGTCTCCGTGAGTGCAACAATGTCTGGTGTCTGCAGCTGTATTACATCACTTAACTCCAGTATCTTCGATCTCACTCCATCTATGTTGGTGTATGCAATCTTCAGGAACTTGTTCCCCCTCTCCTTATTCTTCACTCCCTCTCTCTCTATTGATTTTGTTGGTTTGCCTTTATGTACCACTTTACTGGTTTGCCTACCCCTATCACTTTGTAGAAAAAAGAATTTATTTCTTCTTCATTCCTGCTCTCATTTAAATGTTTTGCCTCGGCGAGGTTCAGTTTCAGCTTCTCTCTATCTTCTTTTGAAAGATCTCGTCTTAATGACCACCCTTTCCCATCCTCATCCCTTTGCAATTTTCTAGCATTCCTTAGTACTTCTTCCATCTGTTTGGCACCGTTTAGGGTGATCCTCAAAGGTCGATCTTTCCCTTTTACGTACCTGCCTATTCTCCTGTAGTCGCACACATTCTCTCTGTTTGTAAGACCTTCCACGAGGCCAACAATTTTATCTACTACTTTAGCTTCTTCTACAGCTCTTTCTGACCTAGATGTTATCGCCTTTTCTTTGCAGCCAAAAATGATCAGGGACTTACTCCGATCAACTGTGTTTTGCACCAACTTCGGGTTAGATGCCAATTCTTTCCTCACTTCTAGCCTAATGCTTGTTTTATCTTGGTTGCTGCAGTGTTTGACTTCCTTTACTGCTTCTTCTATTTTTTCCTTCTCCTTGGCCACTTGTGCATAAGTGAGTTGCATATCTTTCTTGCACTGTTCTATTCCCTGTGTAACTTCCTCCATCTGTGCTGACAAAAGCTGTTTCTCCTGTTGAATTTCCTTGCCTAACCTATTGTAGTCATTTATGTTTAAATTTACTTTAACTTCTTCCAAAGCTATTTTTAAGAGTTTATTTTCTTCTTCCATGGCTTTGCAATTTGTTTCCAATTGATTCTTATCCTTGCGCAAGTCTTTCACTAAACCCTCAAGACATAAAACTTTGCTATTCAAATGGTCATTACTTTCTTTCAATTTACTAATTATTTCTACATGAGAGTTCACTATAGTATCTAAATTTACCAACTTGTTATGTAGACTACTAATATCAATGCTTTCTTCATTGAATCCCTCAAAATCAAGCTCTGTTTTGTTTTTCCCCTTGCCAGTGGCCATCTTGAATGTTCTTCTCTGCACTGTAAACACTAGGGCAACTTTTTTTTTTTTTTAACTTGGTTATCAATCTTCAGTGTGTTTAACCCTTAAAGTGCGCATCACGTCATATGATGTGTTGGACGTCGTTCCAGTCAACTGCGCATCACGTCATATGACGTGTTGGAGTACTACGCAAGATTTAAACGGCCCGCGGATACACGGGGTTCACCACACCTTCATCAGGGCTCTTGTAAACAGACGCCATTTTTTTTTTAAATCGTGGGCCAAACTCCCGGGTGTTATTGGCCTCAGTATTGAGTGAGCAACCAAACCTGACGCACGCAGCATGAGCTAACAGCACTGCTGTTCAGATTGTGACCACAGCATCGCCTAAAAATGCCACAATATACTTGTTCATGCTATTATGTAGCGATGATATTATTACAGAAGACCCCTAACTGATAAAACTGACCAGGGTTCTGATAATAGCAGGATTGTGGTGATATTTAGTGCTGTGCGCCATGGAGGGAGGAGTAATGCTGTGGGAGGGAGGATGGTGGCGTTGTCTTCTGACTGTGTGTGGCCACCTTTTATTGACTGCACTCACCATACCAGCTTAGTGGTTCGCTATGGTGAACACAAATGTAGATACTTATATATAACGTGTGTCTAGAGGGTATAAACAGCAAGAGAAGGTTGGGAGCCGCCATTTTGGTGAGGGCGGTAGCGTCGTCTGCACGACGCCACCGTGCAGAGGACGGTGTTGTTTACTGGTTACCACGATGGTCTTTAGGCACCATACCAGTTTATTTGTACAAGTATGGTGAATAAAACGGGTAGATATTTATATATAATGTGTGTATATAGCGTAATAACACCACACAGTATTGTTGGAGGAGAAATATTAGTGCGTCTGGCCTTGAGGGCGGCAGCCATCAGCTGACTGTGTGAGGTCCTACGTCTTTGTGCCTTTACTCACCATACAAGCTTAGATGTACAGCTATGGTGAACAAAACATGTAGATACTTATATATAACGTTTGTATATAGTGAATTATAGCAAAAACAGTATTGTGGGAGGAGAATGTGGGCGAGTCAGATGACTTGAGGGAGGGCGGGAGTGGCTGGCTGGTACACGGCGGTCACTCCTCGTTACTTTTTCACTCATAATAGCTACTTAGTGGTTCGTTATAGTGAACAAAACATGCAGATACTTATATATAACCTGTGCTTATGGTGTAATAACCGACAAAGTATTTGTTCACTGATTGATGAACATAATTCAATCAACAATATGCACACCATATTTTTGAGTACAGCAATGATTCACTCATTTTATTATATAAATATATCAAACTACACACTATTGAATAATATTACAGCAAAAAAACTATGACAAATCAATCAGAAACATTGAAATAATTAGGTAATTATCTCTTTGTGGCAACTCCGGCCTGACAGCTGGCGAGCAACAGACCGCCTGGGACGCACGCTGAGTCAGCGCCTATTTTTTGGCAGACTTCCCCGCCCTATAGCGGGCAATATATGCCACTTACGATTTTTTATTATTTTTCCCGTGATCAGTGAACACAAATTAACAGGTTAGGAAGAAAAAATAATTTTTTTTTTTCAAAATTACATGCGCCTGTGGGGAAGAAAGGATATTATACCCCTAGCATGTTAAGGGTTAAGGGCTCTCTGAAATGGAATTGTACTGTTGGCTCAGTATTTCACTCTTGGATTCCTCTGTTTCATTCCCTTGCTGGGGGTGTTCTTTGGTTGTGCTTGGGTGCACTGGGGTTAACGCTTTTGTTTACATTGCACGCTGCGGTCACCACTCATAGCCTGATACTTTGGGCTGCATTTGTTCTTTCGGTAAGTGGCCCTAGTGCGTGGGGTTTCTGCTTGATTACCATCCCTCAGAGTGAGGGAATCCCTTGTGGTGCTCTGATGTGGTTTGCAGGTATCGGTCCATCAAATCCACTCTTGCTGAATGCAATTTTTGAGGGGTGTTCATCATCCTTGTTACAGGAAAATGACCATTCTTTCTGCCCCCCTCCATGCTGCCTGTTGGACTGGTGACACCTACGACCATGAGTCCTGTGAGGTTTGCTCTCTCAGGGTTTTTGCTTTGACAGATTCTGCATCCCAGTGAGAGGTGTTTCAGGCCTCCAATGCCCGATCAAGAGACTGTCACAGACGATGATTTTTGGCTGGATTGGTCGAGGTGAGGGTTAATTTATCTGGGTTTTCCTTGGCTCAGTTGTTGCTCCAGATGTTGTCCAGTCCGCAGTCATACTTGGGAAGGGTGCCCCTTTTGGCTCTTTGGTGACTGGCCCAGCTTTGATTTCCAGTGATTGTAGCCCAGTGTCTGAACCCGGGCATTTTTCTGCGACTAGGCCTCTTCCATTAGATAGGCCCACCTATCTGGTCTGGTATTTTTTATGCATATATGTTGTCATTTGTATGGTGGGCAGGTGGCCAGCTTGTTGGTGTTCCACCTGTGTCTTTCTTTGCAGCAGCTGTGTGAGGTTGCCTGGCAGTTGTTTTGGCACTACTTGTCTCTTTGTCGTATTTCCTTGTTGCTTTGCAGTCTGTCCTATCCGTCCTCCTCATGGTTGCCATCTCATGCTGAGTACTGTCACAAGTTGTCTTGTGCATTTTTTTCCCCTGTTTTCACCTGTTTAGGCCTGGTCGACGACCGGGCCGCGGGGGATGTTAAGTCCCGAAAACACCTCAAGGGAACCACCTCTGGCCTACATATGTTCCTCCTGGCCTGTTTACTTGACCATGTTTCAGTTTTCTCTCCTCACCCTGCTTTACTGTTAAAGCTGTGTTTACTGCCTCACCCCTCAGTTCGTGGTGTTTATCTTAAGTCTCTCTCTCTTGTTGGCTCTCGCCTCCACCTGTATGGTTGGAGAACTTCAAGCTCTTCTCCAAAGGCAGGGGTTTTGTTCTTTTGGCCCTGGTAGTCAGTTTGTTCGTTTGCAGCCTTCTCCTTTTCTGGTGGCGACAAATGAGTCGGCAGGCTTCCGGAGGGATCTCAAGGTGATTGATGTTTGGTTGGTTCAGCCGAGAGTATACTATTTGTTATGTTTGGTGGTAGCCCTTCGGCACTAGCTGCTTGTCACTGGTTCTGCCTCGGTGGATGTCTTGTTGTTTCCTTCATTCACTGTTCCATGGCTTGTATTTTTCAGGTCATCTACAATCATTAAGTCCATCCGGCCTGCAGTCTATCCTTGGGCCCATGATGTTCACAAGTACGTGACTTTGGCTGCCATCTTCTGCAACCTGTCATGGACTGATATTCGGATTTGGGGGTTTTGGCATTTTAACAGGATTCCAACAGCCTGGTATTTAGTCGATGCCCTGGTCCCAGTTGGTTGTGTTGCCTCGGGCTGTGTTTTTCTTCTTTGTCCGAGTGTCTGATGCCTCTCCTTCCTGGTAAGTCCTGTTTTTGTTCTCTGAGGTTAGTTAACTTCAGGAGCCACTGAGGGGCTCCTGAGGTTAACCTCACCAGACTCATTGTCGTAGGAGTCACCAGTCCAACAGGCAGCATGGCGGGGGCAGAAAGAAAGGTCATTGTCTTGTTGCAAGGATGATAAACACCCCCTCAAAAATTGCATTCGGCAAGAGTGGATTCGATGGGCCGATACCTGCGAACCACATTAGAGCACCACAAGGGATTCCCTGGCCCTGATGGATGGTAATTAAGCAGAAACCTTGTGCACTAGGGCCGCTCACCGAAAGAACAGACACCAAATGCAGCCCAAAGTACCAGGCTATGAGTGGGTGACTGCAGCGTGCAATATAAAAAGTGCTAACCCCAGTGCACCCTACCACAACCCCAGCAAAGGGTTGAAACAGAGGAATCCAAGAGTGAAATACTAAGGCAACAGTACAATTCTATTTCAGAGAGCCATTAAACACACAGAAGATTGATAACCCAAATTAATTCTTCATAAATGTGATACCAACATCAAATCATACATCAGTTGTCACCCCTATTCCCACTTGATTTTGATATAGCCATAAAGATGTATGCCTATGCACTCTGCACTAGGCCATAATTCATGGAGCTCCATATCCGTCAAGAATTGTAAAAAAAAAAAAAGCATTGAATGTAATAAAGTACCAATTTCTGGGTGAGCCCTGAAGGCTCCTTGAAGCTATCATGCCATATTATCAAGTGCTATGTAGACCATGAACCAGAACCTGGTCCCCTCAAAGAAGTGCAGGGAGTAATGGCCTATGAAATCTTTACATTTAAAGTTTAGTCATACTTGCCATCACCAGGAAAGCACCCAGAAACAAAGGCGAACCAAAACAAACTACAGTATAGTTTAAAACACAAGACCGCAGCATCAAGGCTGCCAAAAGAACTATCCTCCAACAATAAAATCAACCCTAAATTTACCTGAAACTATAGCTGGTTAGTTTGCTATCCCCCCCTTGCCTCGGGAGGCAGAGGAGGTGTACCAAGTCAGCCAGCTTGCACCAACCTCAGTTCGAAGCTGATGAATCGCACCAATGTCCTGGGGAAGGGTGGGTGTCAGAGAGTCTCCAGGGCCGACCTAGAAATTGATGTTTCATTACATTCAACATTGGTTTTCTGGGGGAAGCCCTCATCAACTCCCTGAAGCTAAGTACCCACAGAGAAGAAAAGAAAAAGGGCACCTACCAGGGAAGCAGCAGCATCACAGGTATCAACCCGAAGAGACAGGCAGCCGCAACACACACCCCAAAGCAACACAAGGCCGCCGAGGACCAGGGATGGTGACAAGATACCAGGTCCCACAAGACCCCATTTGAATACCAAAACCCTTGCGCCCAAATTTCAGCTCAAGACATATTAGCAAAAACAACTCTCAGAGCGGCATACTCATGGACAGCACATGAGAAGACCGCAGGCTGGTTTGACTAAAGGACACTATGGACAACCTGAGACTCACGAGCCCTGGTACAGGGAACCAGGTAAACCAGATCAACCCATAACGCATTCAAAAAAACAGAACTGGCAGCATGACGGTAGCGGCATAAAGCCGCCTCCAGACAAAGGGCACTGTAAACCACCGGCCGAATTAAGCAAGTATCCACAACCAAAGGACCCCTCCGGAAGCCAGCCAATGCCCACTTAGTCAGAGAAAGGAATACATGGCTTCAACCGAACAAAATACCCAACAGGACCAAGGAACAAAACCCCCGGCAGCGGAGAAGACCAAGAAGCTCACCCCCCAACAACCAGAGGACAAATAAGCAGCATAGCTACCAAAAAACAAACCCAGACCAGAAGGGCCACTGTAAAAGGAACAGAAGAGAGAAAAGAAGGAATCCAGCCAGAGATCAGACAGGCTCGGGTGGTGCACAAGAAGACTGGAGGTGAAATTGAGTGCGAGAAGCATGTGAAATGGGGCCCAGGACTCGATAACCACAATTGCAAGCACGAGCAGCTCTGCAAATGCCACAAGATAAGAGGCAACAGCATTCGGCAAAAGATGCCAACCAAGAACAGCCATAAAGAAAGGACAAAACAATCAGCCAGACCCGAAGGACGACGACAAAGAGATAGAAAATGGCAAAAAGACCGCAAAGAGTCCAAACTGTCGCCAGAAGAACTTTAAGGAAAATACCTTTAACCCTTAAACTTCATAAATTATATATATACATATACATATACAATTTTGATTCGTACATATAATTTTTAAAGTACCACATAAGATTTTAAAGTCCTACTGCTACACAAGGTTCACATCAGCTTCCTCAAAGCTCCAGTAAACAGACGCCATTTAAACAAAAAAAAATTATCGGTGCCATTCCTGGGTGTGAAGGCCTCAGTAATGAGTGAGCAACAAAGGCTGGCAAATGCAGCATGAGTTAACAGCACTGCTGTTCAGCTTGTGACCAAAGCATTGCTTAAAAATGTCAAAATATATATATGTAACTGCTAGTGTTCAGTGATGATAGTATTACAGAAGAGCTTGACTGTAATAAAGACTGTGTACAGTGTTCAGATATCAGTGAACACAATGATACCTGCTTGATGGGGTTCTGGGAGTTCTTCTACTCCCCAAGCCTGGGCCAAGGTCAGGCTTGACGTGTGAGAGCTAGGTCCAACAGGCTGTTGCTTGGAGTGGCTCGCAGGCCCACATATCCACCAGTCCGGTTGGTCCAGCACTCTTTGAAAAAACTATCTAGTTTTCTCTTGAAGATGTCCACGATTGTTCTGGTAATATTCTTATACTTGCTAGGAAGATGTTGAACAACCGTGGACCTCTGATATTTATAGTGTTCTCTGATTATGCCTATTTCACCCCTGCCATTAGTCATCCCGCTGGGCCAGACGACTCTTCCGTGGTACGACTAACCGAGCCAGAACCCGAAGCAACAGCTAGACTGAGTAAACCCCACCTCGACCAGTTCTGTCGAAAAGCATCCACTGCGATGGCTCCGCAGTTGGGGAAGAGTGCAACATATCAGGAGATGCAGGGACCACTCTGATGTGAAGAGGTCCACCTTCAGGGACCTGTACGTCCGGCAGAGCCAACTGAAGGAGTCAGCGTCGCCTATCCATTCCGTGGACAGGGGAATGAACCGTGACAGGCCATCGGCCAAGACGCTGGACACTCTGCGGATGTGAACCGCACGGAGAGCTAAACCTCAAGAAGCCAGCAGACGAGCCACTCGAAATGACCCGCCCCAAATAGCCAAGGACCGCAGAGAACCCCCGCGGTTCAGACAACGAACCACCGGAGCGCTGTTCAAATGGAACCTGATCGTAGATCCTCGAGCAACCCGAACCCTCTGCAGCGAAAGCCAGACCGCCGCAAACTCCCACACCATTCTGTGAGCCCGACGGAAGGACGGAGCTCACCGCCTCTGGCCAGCCTTGTGAGCACTGGTCACAAAGCCCCAGCTGAGGGACGAGGCGTCCGGGAACACATCGAGCGAGGCCTCAGGGAGATGCCAAGGCACTGAACCCTGAAAAACCCAAACAGGAAGCCGGTGACCCAGCAACCGACGCAAGGCCCACAGCAAAATTCAGACTCGCACAATTTGCGGGTCCAACCCCCCCATCCTGTGGAGCAGGGGGGGGAGTGACTTTGGGGGGACGGGGGCTTGGACCTTGTTTGACCCCGCTTGGGTTTTGTTACCCTCTGAGCGATGCTTCTTGTTGCAGGAAGTGTTTTTTTTACCCCCCCCCCCCCTTCCATGTACAAATTTGATATGGCGTCAACCCCTCCCTGGGTTCGGTTCCGGGTTCATCCAAGTCCTTCGTTTCCGGGTTCATCCGAGTCCTTCGTTTCCTTCTTTCTGGAGGTTTTCGGCCTCATGCATCTTGTCTCATGAGGTGCAAGAGACCATTGAGGCTTGCCTCCTGTGCGACCCAGAGTATGCCTCAATAATGGATCCTGCCTCTTTCAAGTTTGGTTCTTCCTTTCCATACTGAAAGCATTACAAGGTTCCGGAGTCGTCCTGGTTGGCAGATTGTCCAAGCTTTTCGTTGGGGGCGTGGCATACATTCTGTAGGTCCCGCACGCTTCATTGGTCAGAGGCCCTTACTCTGGTACAGGTTTACCTGGGGGGCAAGTTTGAACGCCTCAATGCGTGTTTGTTCGTCCCTGCCCTTCCGCAGGATGCTGGCCAGGTACAGCTTCATGTACAGGTTCTTTCCCTTTTGGCTGCTCTCGTTGCTGAGGACTTGCACACCAGTGACCATTTGGCTTTGGTCTTGCATTTCTTTTCATTCTTGAGCTGTCTTTGGATTGGCTCGAGGATGACGTGGAGGCACTCGGGGCCGATCCTGGGTCTGGTGCGCTGGTCTCGGCAGTGTGGGCGTCGGCTGCCCTGTTTGCACCGATCCTGTGGGAGGCAGTGTCTCTGTTCTTTGCCTCTTGTCTTGCATGCCAGAAGGTGGTGCTCGCTCAATCTGTGGAATCTGCTTGGGCCCAGGCTCTTAGGTTTTCTATGCCTTTTTTGTCCTTTGCTGTTTGCAGAGTATGCTGTGGTGCAGTATCTGTAGGCGGCTTCTTCGAGTTGTCGTCCCATGTCCGACTTGTTGATTCCCCAGGGTGCCTGTGGGAGGTCTCCCGGGAAGGTTCGTGCCAGGGCTCAGGGTTCTTCTTGTCTTGGTAGGCCAGTGGTGCCAGATTCGGAGCCGGTGCAGCCTTTGGGACCGCCGGTGACTGGTCGGTGTGGTGATTGCTCTGTTCGTCGGTCAGCTTCCAATAAGGGGCGTCAACCCTTTCGCGATTCGTCCCATTGACAGGGCAATGGGTGGGGGGGGGGGGGGGGGGCTCGCGCTGTTCACCCACGCCTGATCCCATGATTTGTGTGGGCGTTTCGGGGCGTTTCTTGAGGCCTGCTGTGGCGTTGGGGTGGATCCTTCCCATTCAGGGGGGGTTCAGGGCTGGCAGGGCAGGCCTCCTCTCCTGCGTTCTGTTGGGTCATCTTGGAGTGGGTTCGTTTGGGCGTGGTCAAAATGTCCTCATTCCTCAGGTGGGTGTCCCGCCTGTACGGGAAACAGTCCCATTTCGTACTTGTTTCCGGTTACAAAACGGGACTGCACGGACCTGTGGTTCATTCTGGACTTGTCCCATCTGAACCTGTTGCCCCTCCTTTCGGATGACTACTCTATCCCAGGTCCATCTTCTCTTGGAGCCGAGCTCTTGGATGGTGTCCCTGGGCACGTATTGGCACATCCGTATTCATCCAGGGTTCAGGGACTGGCTCGGGTTTGTTGTGGGGCATCAGGCTTACTGCTTTCGTTGCCTTCCATTTGCCTTGAATATGGCACCTCACGTGTTCACACGCCTTACCCGGGTCATGGTGGCATGTCTGCGTCTCTTAGGGTTTCGAGTTCTGACCTACCTTGACAACTGGTTGGTGTGGGCTCCCATTCAGTCCGTGTGCCTACTTGTCAGGGATTTGGTTCTTTCCCAACTGGTTGGTGTGGGCTCCCATTCAGTCCGTGTGCCTGCTTGTCAGGGATTTGGTTCTTTCCCAGCTCGCTGGGTTCGGGTTCCTGGTAAACTGGAGGAAGTCCCATCTGGGCCCCTCTCAGGTTTGATCTTGGCTGGGTCTTGTTTGGGACTCTCGGACAGCTTTCTTGTCTCCAGAGGCTTAGCTACAGCTGATGTCCCACCTTAGCCCATTTCTAGGGAGCTCCTGGGTCACGTGACGGTTGCTCGAGGGTTTGAGTGGGAGTCTGAACTTTGCCGTGTTGGTCTACCCACAGGGTCGGGTTTGGCTTTGTCGGCTGTTCTGGTTCCTTCAGGGACGTCCCTTCCGCCTCTCTCGTGATTGCTGGGTTTGCCTTTAGGTTGGCTGCTGAGTCGCCGGCTTCCTCTTCAGGTTTTTTCGGGTTCAGTGCTTTGGCTCCTACCCGAGCCCTCGCTTGATGTGTTTACAGACGCATCATCTTTTGGCTGGGGCTTAGTTACCAGTGCTCACCAGGCCAGCCAGGGGCGGTGGTCCTTCCATCAGGCACAGCAAGGTGTGGGAGTTCGCTGCTGTGTGGATGTCGCTTCAGAGGGTTCGGGTCGCTCGGGGATCGACGATCCAGCTCCATTCGGACTGCTCCCCGGTGGTTCATTGCCTGAACTTTGAGGGTTGAATGCAGTCCTTGACTCTTTGGAGCTGGTTGCTTCAGGTGACTCATCTGCTGAGTTCCTGAGGTTTGGCTTTTCTGGTCATTAACGATCGGGGGGGGGGGGGGGGGGGGTCCAACTTCCTGGCAGATGGCCTTTCTCGGTTCATTCCCCTGTCTACGGGATGGACGGTTGATGCCTACTCAGTTAGTTGGCTCTGCCAGACATACGGGCTCCCAGAGGGGAACCTCTTCACATTGGCGTGGTCGCGGCATCTCCTGATATATGTGGCGCCCTTTCCCAAGTGCGAGGCCGTCGGGGTCAATGCCTTTTTGGACTGGTCGAGGTAGGGTTACCTGTATCTCTTTCTTTGGGTTCCGCTGTTGCTCCAGGTCCTAGCTCGCTTGAAGACTTACCAAGGGAGAGTAGTCCTGTTGACCCCTTGGTGGCCAGCCCAGTCATGGTTTCAGGCGTTGCTTGCTCGGTGTCCGAACACGGGGGGGGGGGGGAATCTTCCCGCAACTGTGCCTCTTTCAGCACATCGAGCCAGTCTGGTACGTAGCTGGTTCGATCTTCTCATCAAGTCTTTGCGTCTGGTCTCTCTGACGCGGGTCTATCACCACTTGTATGGTGAGCAGGTGGCTTCGTTGATGGCATCCCACCTGTGTACTTCGTCTTGGTGGCAGTAAGAAGTTTCCTGGCAGTCCTTCCATTATTTCTTGTCCCTCCGTAGGTTCTCTTCTGTTTCGGATCGGGTTGCCTTGTTCTTTATTTTCTGTTTTTTCAGGACTGTCATCTTATGCCAAATACTGTTGCCGCGTATCGTGCGGCGTTGGCATAGCCGCTTCAGCTTGCGTTCGGGGTAGATGATACTTCTGCTCCGTTCCACAAGCTTTCTCGTGCGTTGTTTTACCTCGGGTCTGCTCATGCGCCTCCTAAGCCGTCCAGGTCGTTGGAAAGGGTGCTCTCCTTTTCTCTCTTCTCCTCAGTTTCTAGTGGCCCCTTTGGTTCAGGATTGTTTGCGTAGGCTCTTTTCTTGTTGGCATTGGCCTCTGGGGGTTGGGTTGGGGAGCTTCATGCTCTTCTCTGGTGCAGAAGTTTCTGCTCTTTTGGTCTTGGTGGTAGGTTTGTTCGTTTGCAGCCAACTCCATATTTTCTGGCGAAGAATGACACTGCTGCTTTCTGGAGGGATCCGTGGGTTGTTAATGCTTGGTTCAGCCAGGGGCGCATCATGTGTTGTGCCCGGTGTCGGCTCTTCGCCGTTACCTGCACGCCACAGTCTCGGTGGCCAGGGATGCGCTTTGGGTTGACCTGGTTTCCCTTCTTCCCTTGTTCCAGGGTTTGGGTCTCCCCAGGTCGTCTGCAGGGTTATTCGGTCCAACCAGCCTGTGGTCTATCCTCATGCCCATGACGTTTGTAAGTTTGCTGCGTTGGCTGCCGTCTTTGGTAACATGTCTTGGGCTGACATTCGGGCACGGGATTTTTGGAGGTCGAACAGGGTCCTGGCCACTCGCTACCTAGTCAGTGTTCCTGGCCTTAGTCGGGCATGTGTCGCATTGGGTTGGCGGTTGCAGCAGTTGTCTCGACTTCGAGTTGAAGAGCAAGTGGCAACTGCCTCCTGGGTAAGTCCCTCTTGTGTTAACTTTGGGTAAGTAGCTCCGGAGAGCCAAAGGGGCTCCCCCTAGAAAACCAGCGTAGAATGTAGTAAAATGCCATTCTCTGGGTGAGACCAGGAGGCTCCCGGGCAAGCCTCCTTTCCTCTGGTTGGCGTTTTTTTGCATGTTTTGACATCCAGCCTCAAAGCTGAAGGTTGGATAGCAAGCGCAGGGGTCTGGGCTCCCCCTTTCCCCTCCCGGAGAGGGGAGAGCTGCGCAGACGACAGCGTAGTGACGGTTGTCACATCATGTTCCTTTGCTTGTTTTTCCATTGGGGAGTTCTGTCCCATACTTTGGCTTTCAGTTGCAATTTCTTAACCAGATAGGGTTTGTTTTGGGGTGCCTACCTTTCTGGGTGCCTGACCCGGTTCATGGCAGATATAGAATGCTTCCAACCACACGGGGGTTTCTATAGGCAATTGCTCCTCGTGCCTCTCTGAGAGGGCCAGGTTCTTGCTCATGGTTCCCGATAGGCCTAGAACTCCATTTGTCTTGACTGATGCCACGGTCTAATACATTTATATCAGCCTGGATAGCTCCGGGTAATCTCTGGGGTCTAACCCAGAAAATGGCTTTTCATTACATTCAACGCTGGTTGTTTGCTATTCTCCATTTTAGACATGGCGGCCGGTTGAAGTCACCTAAGAAGATAATATCAGGTATTGGGTTTGCTAAATTATTGAGGTTATTCTATTTAGTTTATCTGTTCTGTATATTGATAGGGTGACAGACTTACCATTTCAAGGCTCTGCCATTCAGGTTGTACCTGGCTTCTCAGAGCCTTGCCAGGTTAAGGCAGATAGTTGCAATGCAGCTACAGCTCTTGGGGGTCAATGTCTTGACCTATCTCCGTGACTCTCTGGTTAAGGCTCCGAGCCAGTCCAAATGTCGGCTAGTCAGGAATCTGGTTCTTTCCTAGCTTGCCAGTTTTGGGTTCCTGGTGAATTGGTTTGGGATTCCTGGTCAGTCTCTCATTCCCTGCCTCCCACAACTCTGCTTGCACCTGCAGCTGTGCCACTGTCTGGTGTTGGACCTTCCCTGGGGGACTCATAAGTTGCTTCAATGGGAGCCTGAACTTTGCCTGCATGGTATTTCTGCTGGGCAGAATTTGGTTGCTGGCATTATACTGGTACCTATGGTTCAACCTGTTTCATCGTTGCTAGGACAGGGTTTAGGCTCTGTTCTCGGGCTCCATTCCAACTGCTCCCTGGTGTTTTATTTGCTGAACGATTAAAGGTAGTTTTGGTCCTTTCGTTAGGAGTGAGACTCTTCATGTAGCTTGGCTTCTGGCTTCTTGGGCCAGAAGACTGGGGTTTGATTCTTCGTGCAGTTCACAAGTGGGGCGAGTCCAACACTTTTGCAGACAATTTCTCGTTTGTCACATTTCAGTGGCATGGACCATTGATGATGCATCCTTCTGTTGGCTCTGCGAGATGTTTGGTTATCCCAGGGTGGACCTTTTCACATTGGCATGAAAGCAGCAGCTTCTTTTCTGCGTGGCTTTGTTTCCCGATAGTGAGGCTATCACGGTGGGTGCCTATTGGCTGGACTGATAGAGGTGGAGTTTCTCTATATCTTTCTCCGATTCAGTTGAGTTGTTGCTCTGGGTGTTATCCAAATTGAATATGTACCTAATCATGGTGATCCTTCTGGCTCCTTGGTGTCAGCCTTGTTGTCCTGCTTTTCTGGCCTGGTGTCCAAACCCATGTGTTTCCATGGCTCCACCTCTTTCAGCAGATCAGCCCGCTGATGTACTTTTCTGGTTCAACCTTCTCTGCTGATTTATGCATTGGAAGTTTTGATGTAAGTTTACCACAATTTGTATGGTGCTTAGGGGGGTCTAATTGTTGGAGTCCCACCTGTAATTCCCATTTTTTCCTTCTGTTATTTTCAGGGGGCCATCAGAGGCTCCTCCATAAATCCAGCATTGAATGTAATGAAATGCCTCTCTGTTAGGGCTTCAGTGGCTCTTTGATGCCCCTATCCCCATACTAGGTGTGTTGGTACAAAATTTATGAGTTCCGGACTGGCTCATTTTTGGGTGCAAGCCTGGAGCCTACAGGGGAATACCTGTTGGTGGCTATTCACACTAGGGGGATTTGATCTAGTTACGAATGAATCGTTTGGTGTTGATTGAATTGTTTGCAGAGTCATTGGATTATAGCAGTGCCTCATTTTTTGTGAACCTTGCTGTTGTCTGTTTTCCCTCACTTACTTTTTGGATGTATTTTGGTTGAGGATGATCATAACAGTCCCCTGCTTCTTCCCTCTGATGGGGGACATGGTTCTGACTCTAGGTCCTGGTAGGTCATACAGATAGGCCTGTTGCATATGTGACTCAGTAGTGGGAAGCCATCTTAATGAGAGAGACCCTCAGTGGCTCCCTAAAGCTATCAGACAGAGGTGTTTCATTACCTTCAATGTTGTTTTTTCAAGTCGGAGGAGGGAGATATAGCTCGGTGGCCCAACCACCGTGGATAAGACTTACAGCTGACGCTGTGGCTTGGTGGTAGGGTGGATTTCTCTTGGTTGCTTGCAGATATGTCTTGCAGGAGGCCGGGCAGTTCATTGCCGAGCTAATGGTGTTCTCGTGTCTAGGTCGTCATCTTGCTGTTGTTCATCTTCGTCTGTGCCTTGCTGCATGTTGACATGGCCTTTCCATCATTGGAGACCAGAGTGGAGGCCTCCATGAGGAAGTCTTGGATGTCGTAGGTGTGGAATTGCTGGTGTGGCGATGGTACTCCTACTGAGATTTCCTTGACTGAAGAGTCTAAGGTGTCGTCTGTTGCACTGTCTGGGATTGGCACTAGTGTCTTTAGGTGGCAAATGCAGCCGCTATGGGAGTGAGGGTGGAGTCGTTAGTAGGCGAGAATAGTACATTGGCGAGTGCAGTGGCGGCCGAGATGGTGATGGTAGAAACGTTGGGGGCTAGAGAGAAAGGTGTCTGTCTGTACAGACTGGGTCTTGGGTGGTGTTGGAGTCTGGGTGGCAACCGTCCTCGTAGGTCTCTGTATGGTAGTCCGCGAAGTGGAACTGGAGGCCGTGAGACTGGCATTAGGAGCAATGATGGGTTCCAGGCCCTTGTCAAGGTAGAGTTTGTTAAATTCAGTGATGAATCGGTGGTTGTCTGGTCCGGTGAGCCTCTCAGCTAGGTGAATCAAACAAAGTATAGTGCTGTCACGAGGGGCTTTGAGGGTGCTGATCGGTACCCGTTTCCTGAAGGGGAAGGCCAGACTGTTGGGTGGGTGGGACTCCTGTTTGGCAGAACCGGGACACTCTGGTTGGTCAGTGAGAGCTGCGGTGATGGAGGCGGTGCTGCTGGATATGCCTGTGGAGGGTTTGGCTTGCTTGAATTTAATCTGTTTCTGTATGATTTCTTGTCTGCGGGGGCAGTGGAAGGAAATCGCGGGGTGGGTTCCTTGGCAGAGCAGGCAGCATAGAGCGTCCGACCTGCAGATTGAGTAGTGGTGGTCCTTGGCACAGAGGCTGCACTTCTAGACAGTTTGCTGGCACTTGTTGGGGAGGGGGGGTTGTGAGTACTTGTAGCACGTGAAACATTGTTGCATTTTGTAGAAGAATTCCTTCTTCACCCAGTTCATCAGCGAGACCGCATTTGCTGGTCTTGCTGATGAAAACTGTTCTTGCGGCTTGGAATGGGTATGGGATGTGGGTACAGAGTTTCGCGTTGGAAATGTCATTAGTGTTGACCATTAGTCGTTCGAGGTCCGCCTCGCTCTCCAAGTAGAGTACTGTATAAGATCCTCTCCTTCTTGGCTGATGTATGTTGGTGTAACACCTGCCACGTTTTTTTGGATCCTGAGGGGGACGTCCTTGTTGAATGCACAGTCGTCAAGTGGGGTAAGTCGGACCTTGAAGCATTTGTGACTCCTTGTGGTGCGAGCGAGAGCCTTATGTTCAGCAGCGTCCCTCAGCGGGATGCAGTGCCAATAAAAGAACGTTTCTATCTGGATGGAGCTCTAATCACAAATACACATTACTGGAGAAGGCCAGTAATTTCAAACTCGATCATGGAATCAACGTGAGACTTGCTAGAATGTTTTATGTATCATTTATATGCTCTGTGATTGACTACAATGCTTTACATCTCACACTGTATACTGACAAAGAGCTGAAATCTCTTGAAACCTTGCAAAATGAAGCTATGCGTCTCATCCTTGGCGCTCCAAAGTCCACGAGAATAGTTAATATGAGAGCAGAGTTAAAATTACCTACCGTAAGTGAGAGAATTTTGTCTATTAGCACAGTTTTCGGCGTGAAGGCATTGAGTAGATCTAGACCACACATGAAGTTTCAAGCTAAACTTTCTAATATGCTGCACTCACCTGAGGTCTATAGAAGAAGAACGAAATCTGATTATGTATTTTGGTTCTACAAGGTAGCCAACTCCATCGTAATATTAAATATGTACCCAACTCAATTAATGATTAATCAACCAATTACTCCATGGGATAACTGGGATCTATCAGTTGATTTTGTAAATGCGCCCAAAAAAGATAGTGTGCACTCTACATTATTAAAACAGTTAACACTGAAAAGCATCACTGAAAGTACTCAGAGTATGGGTAATGATGTGTATCAGTGCTATACCGACGGTTCTGTAGAAGAAGGTGGACGATGTACCGGATGTGTATGCAATATATTTGAACAATCTTCTCTCGTACATACAGCAATGAAGCGCGTCAATGACTGGGCAAGTACAACTCAAACCGAACTTGCAGGCATATACCTTGCCACTGAATTTTTAAAAGACAAAGGCAGTGGACTTATATACTGTGACTCGCAGAGTGCACTCCTGGCATTGAACGCACATAGTAGTGACACCCATAAAATAGTCAGTGATATTCGAATGAATGTTTTAGCTGCTAAAGAAAATAGATTTGAAATTAAATTCCTATGGATACCATCACATGTTGGCATCTCAAGGTATGACACTGTTGATATGCTTGCAAAGACAGCCTGTAGAAAACCAGTGGTAGAAATTGATATGGGTGTTTCATTAGCAGTGACAAAGAGAATACTTAAACAAATATCTAATGAAGATCTCACCGACCTAACAAATTCACAAAGACCAGAAAGTTGTAGCATTAAATATTATGATAGATATTGTGAGGAGACATTCACATATGGGACTAATAGAACAAGAAGCCGGCAATGTTATGTTATAATGGCCAGAATTCGCCTGGGATATAGATGTATCTGGCAGCTTGCTCAAAACCCAAATGTCGAGTACACAATGTGTCAACTTTGTGAAAGAGAAAACATGCATTCTCTTGAACATTATATTGTAGAATGTCCCATATTGTCTGACTTTTGCCCTCCTGGGCTGAGGTATGCTGAACTGTGTAATTACTATATGAGTACTGGAACACTTGATGATATATTGGACTTGTATCCAAGATTGACCATGTAATGTATCATTTATACAATGTATGTATGTGATGTAACTATATAACCTGAGCTTGTAAAAGCACCTTAATCACCTTCAGTGATTAAGTGCTTAATTGCACACTAGTTTCTCTGTCAGCTATCTCACCCTGTCAGAGTAAAAGAGACAAATGTATGTGAATGCATGTGTGTGTATACTGTATATGCATGTATGCATGTATATATGTATATGTACGTATATATGTGTGTGTATGTATATGTATGTGTATGAAGTACATATGGAAGCTGATCAGAATTGCATTTCACCTTTGTAAATGCACATTAATTAATGACACTTCGAACACTTTATGTAGGGCATACGTAAATCTGTGTATCTATGTATTTGCGTATGTAGGTTAGCTTAGCATTTTAAAAGTACCGAATCACCTTCTGTGGTTGATTGTTCAATAAATCCCTGAACTATATGTTTAACTGATCTCTAACCCTGTCCATGGAGGACAGAAGAAAATGTATATATGCTGGTTAGCATTGTAAATGTGTGGCCACGTCTGTGGTACAAAATAATAATAATAAAAAAAAAAAAAACTTCCCCATATAAGAAACCAGGATGGGAGTGGGGCTGACATTCTAGAATAAAGCGTCTTGTGACTGTGTCTTGTCGTGATCTGTAATCTTCTTGTGATTATCTTGTGATCTCCGTGTTCTGCGATCGATCTATTTAATGGAAATCATAGTGTTTTCCATTAAAATTTGTCTTTGGAACTTTCTTGGGCTTGCATATAGACTATACATACTATGTTTACTCATGGTCATTGAATGGAAAGGAAACCTGCCCCTTATTTCCCAAGTTCATTTGTTCCATTCAGTTACATTTTTGGATGCCAAAATTTCCCTAATGACCGTAAATTTAGTTTTCCATAAATTCCCTTAACCCTTGGCCAGCAGCAACAAAAAGCCAGAGGAACAAATCTGTATGCAAATCTTAAAATATTAACAAGAATTATATTTCAGTATCTTTGCAAATTAATTAAAAATACAGAACAAATTAAGTATAGTACTGGTACTTCATGTACTACCTTGAAAATACAGAATTTTACATTACTGTAATTGAATTCTGATATTGATATCAGTTACTGAAACTGGTTTTCAGAGTTGCCCCTTATTTTGATTATTATTTCCTATGAACATACAAAGTAAAGAGGGGTAATTAAACAAAAATATGAAATATTATCCAACTCAAAAAATTGTGTGAAGGGATAATGTCAACATTGCCAAAATTCTTCTAATTAACAACTTTTTATGTGTTATAAAATTATTCACCTTCTTAGTAAGGAAGAATAGAGACATTTCAGTTCTTGGTAATTTTAGGAATGTACAAGCGGAACTCTGTTCTGTTGATACCTGCCTGATAGGCTTGTGTCCGGGCAATGATTTTTCCTCCTTGGTAATGTATGTCCTCTTAGGCAATCTTTTTCAGAACGGTCCTGTCTCATCACAATTAAAAACTTGTTGCGGTAGGTATCCCTCAGCCTCTGCAAACTCTTTAAATTCTTCAATAAATCTTTCAGTTGCTGGTTTGTCTGAGCTGGCTGCCTCCCCATGCCTCGCAACACTATGGGTACCACTTTTTTTCTAAATTTTTCAAACCATCCCCTGCTTGCCTTAAACTCTTTCGTATCTGTACTCGTTCCAGGAGTTTTCTTTACAAGGTCTTCGTGCAATACCCTGCCTTTCTCACAAATGATGGCCTCTGAAACATTATAACCGGCTAACTCCTTGTTGTGTATCCAAATTAATAACAACTTTTCCACTTCCTCAAGTATTTGTGGTCTTTGTTTCGTGATTGTTCTTACGTCTTTTGCCACTTTAGTACTCATAATGTCCTTTTTCTTGGCAAGTATAGTACATATCGTTGACGTGGATTTGTTGTACTGCCTACAAAGTTCAACAACACGTGTGCCATTTTCATGCTTCCGAATGATCTTTTGTTTTTCCTCTATTGTCATCCTCACATGCGCTTTCTTGCCTTGATCCTTACCACTGGTTTTTCTTGGGACCCATGGTGAGATATATAATAACAATTTTTATGGTCAAATGGCCAAAAATCCAACAAAACATTATTATTACTGGTGAAGAATTCAGGCGGGATAGTCACTGGGCGCGAGGCACTGGTACACTGAGGGGCGATCGCCGTGTCACCACGAGCTAGGTCGGCCTGTACGCGTATCAACACACTCGTCTTCCGAGGCAACGCTTGTATTCCGATGTAAATTTTCCGAGCAAATCCTGCTTGTATTCTGAAGAACTCGTATACAGGGACACTCGTATTCCGAGGTACCACTGTACAAATTTGAAAGCAATGGCGATAAAGGATTCCCCATTGCCATTCCAAAAGTCTGTAAATAATACTCATTATTGAAGGTAAATTTACATTCTTTAATGCACAACTTAAGATTGACAACAATATCAGCAGAAAGAGGTAAAACATGATTGATTAGTTCATGAGCAAGATAATCAAGAATATCATCAACCGGTACCTCTGTAAACAAGGAACAAACGTCAAAACTGATTAACTTTACATCAGGAGTGACAGGAACACTATTCAATTTGTTAATTAGTTTAAGAGAATTGGTCAAATGAGAAGAGGAAATGGTTCCTAACAATGGGGACAAGATTTTGGTAAGCCATTTAGAAAGCTTGTAAGAAATGGATCCCACAGAACTGATGATAGGCCTCATGGGATTGTTAGGTTTATGCGTCTTGACAAGTCCATAGAGATATGGTAATGAAGGTGATGAGGTAGTAAATTGATTACGAAGATCTTTATGTTTACTTAACAGCTTTCTCAAGCTGCTATTGAAGAACTTGATGATGTCCTCAAGAGGATTTTTCCTGAGTTTAGTGTATGTTGAAGAATCTTGGTGATCATTAATTTTCGAAATATATTCCTCTTTGTTTAGAATAACAATAGTGCTGGATTTATCCAGCACTAAATGCTGCTTTAGAAAGTTTATTTCTATGGTTTCTACTCAGTCCGTTCTCATCTCTTCACTCTCCATGGGACTCGCATTTGACTGTGACCTCTGCTCTCATAATGGCTGAACCAGCACCGGAGTTTGTGGCTGCCTCTCCTTATTGTCTTGATGTGATGAAAACATATCTAGTTAAATGTAAGTGTTGGCAGTGTTAGTATATAGTGTGTATAATTGTCATAATTGTTGGCTTCGGTGCATTTGTATTGCCAGCGTAAGGAATTAGGAAGGGAAGTCAATATTTTATTAGCTGTTCAAGTCGATTGGCTGGTCAACATAATGCAAGGTTTCTTTGCCTAGTGTTGTACTGGAACAGCTGTTGATCATGGTGCAGCTGTTGCTGGAACACAGCTGTTGGTCATGGTGCAGCTGTTGCTGGAACACAGCTGCTGGTCATGGTGCAGCTGTTGCTGGAACACAGCTGTTGGTCATGGTGCAGCTGTTGCTGGAACACAGCTGCTGGTCATGGTGCAGCTGTTGCTGGAACACAGCTGCTGGTCATGGTGCAGCTGTTGCTGGAACACAGCTGTTGGTCATGGTGCAGCTGTTGCTGGAACACAGCTGTTGGTCATGGTGCAGCTGTTGCTGGAACACAGCTGTTGGTCATGGTGCAGCTGTTGCTGGAACACAGCTGTTGGTCATGGTGCAGCTGTTGCTGGAACACAGCTGTTGGTCATGGTGCAGCTGTTGCTGGAACACAGCTGTTGATCATGGTGCAGCTGTTGCTGGAACACAGCTGTTGGTCATGGTGCAGCTGTTGCTGGAACACAGCTGTTGGTCATGGTGCAGCTGTTGCTGGAACACAGCTGTTGGTCATGGTGCAGCTGTTGCTGGAACACAGCTGTTGGTCATGGTGCAGCTGTTGCTGGAACACAGCTGTTGGTCATGGTGCAGCTGTTGCTGGAACACAGCTGTTGATCATGGTGCAGCTGTTGCTGGAACACAGCTGTTGGTCATGGTGCAGCTGTTGCTGGAACACAGCTGTTGGTCATGGTGCAGCTGTTGCTGGAACACAGCTGCTGGTCATGGTGCAGCTGTTGCTGGAACACAGCTGTTGATCATGGTGCAGCTGTTGCTGGAACACTTCTGTTGGTCATGGTGCAGCTGTTGCTGGAACACAGCTGTTGATCATGGTGCAGCTGTTGCTGGAACACAGCTGTTGGTCATGGTGCAGCTGTTGCTGGAACACTGCTGTTGGTCACGGTGCAGCTGTTGCTGGAACACAGCTGCTGGTCATGGTGCAGCTGTTGCTGGAACACAGCTGCTGGTCACGGTGCAGCTGTTGCTGGAACACAGCTGCTGGTCACGGTGCAGCTGTTGCTGGAACACAGCTGCTGGTCATGGTGCAGCTGTTGCTGGAACACAGCTGCTGGTCATGGTGCAGCTGTTGCTGGAACACAGCTGCTGGTCACGGTGCAGCTGTTGCTGGAACACAGCTGCTGGTCATGGTGCAGCTGTTGCTGGAACACAGCTGCTGGTCACGGTGCAGCTGTTGCTGGAACACAGTTGTTGGTCACAGTGCAGCTGTTGCTGAAACACAGCTGCTGGTCATGGTGCAGCTGTTGCTGGAACACAGCTGCTGGTCACGGTGCAGCTGTTGCTGGAACACAGCTGTTGGTCATGGTGCAGCTGTTGCTGGAACACAGCTGCTGGTCACGGTGCAGCTGTTGCTGGAACACAGCTGCTGGTCATGGTGCAGCTGTTGCTGGAACACAGCTGTTGGTCATGGTGCAGCTGTTGCTGGAACACAGCTGCTGGTCATGGTGCAGCTGTTGCTGGAACACAGCTGTTGATCATGGTGCAGCTGTTGCTGGAACACTGCTGTTGGTCACGGTGCAGCTGTTGCTGGAAGACAGCTGTTGATCATGGTGCAGCTGTTGCTGGAACACAGCTGTTGATCATGGTGCAGCTGTTGCTGGAACACAGCTGCTGGTCATGGTGCAGCTGTTGCTGGAACACAGCTGCTGGTCATGGTGCAGCTGTTGCTGGAACACTGCTGTTGGTCACGGTGCAGCTGTTGCTGGAACACTGCTGTTGGTCACGGTGCAGCTGTTGCTGGAACACAGCTGTTGTTCACGGTGCAGCTGTTGCTGGAACACAGCTGTTGGTCACGGTGCAGCTGTTGCTGGAACACTGCTGCTGGTCACGGTGCAGCTGTTGGTCATAGTGCAGCTGTTGCTGGAACACAGCTGTTGGTCACGGTGCAGCTGTTGCTGGAACACAGCTGCTGGTCATGGTGCAGCTGTTGCTGGAACACAGCTGCTGGTCACGGTGCAGCTGTTGCTGGAACACAGCTGTTGGTCACGGTGCAGCTGTTGCTGGAACACAGCTGCTGGTCATGGTGCAGCTGTTGCTGGAACACAGCTGTTGGTCACGGTGCAGCTGTTGCTGGAACACAGCTGTTGGTCACGGTGCAGCTGTTGCTGGAACACAGCTGTTGGTCACGGTGCAGCTGTTGCTGGAACACAGCTGTTGGTCACGGTGCAGCTGTTGCTGGAACACAGCTGCTGGTCATGGTGCAGCTGTTGCTGGAACACAGCTGCTGGTCATGGTGCAGCTGTTGCTGGAACACAGCTGCTGGTCACGGTGCAGCTGTTGCTGGAACACAGCTGTTGGTCACGGTGCAGCTGTTGCTGGAACACAGCTGCTGGTCACGGTGCAGCTGTTGCTGGAACACAGCTGTTGGTCACGGTGCAGCTGTTGCTGGAACACAGCTGCTGGTCACGGTGCAGCTGTTGCTGGAACACAGCTGTTGGTCACGGTGCAGCTGTTGCTGGAACACAGCTGCTGGTCACGGTGCAGCTGTTGCTGGAACACAGCTGCTGGTCACGGTGCAGCTGTTGCTGGAACACAGCTGTTGGTCACGGTGCAGCTGTTGCTGGAACACAGCTGCTGGTCACGGTGCAGCTGTTGCTGGAACACAGCTGTTGGTCACGGTGCAGCTGTTGCTGGAACACAGCTGCTGGTCACGGTGCAGCTGTTGCTGGAACACAGCTGCTGGTCACGGTGCAGCTGTTGCTGGAACACTGCTGTTGGTCACGGTGCAGCTGTTGCTGGAACACAGCTGCTGGTCACGGTGGGGAGGGTCGGTCTCGGGTTAGGCTTACCAGGGGGACCTGGTAAGCCTACCTGGCTTTATCTCTCCGACAAATGGTGATTTATTTTATTTTAATATTTGTGAAACTGATTGTGTAATTCTATATTAGGACTCGCTCCTTGCTTGTTAGTGGCCGGCCGAGTCCTCGTTGGAGAACACTAATGGTTTATTGCCAAAAAATAATCACAGATGGTTGCTTAAATGCAACAACCATTTACCTACTGGTAATTCATAGAGTAGATGATTAATAGTGACGCCAAACAGATGGTTGGTTGCCTAATGGCACGTGACTGCCATTGAAATTGAAATTGAAATAAGTTTATTGAGGTAAAATACAGACAAAGGGATGAGGTAGCTCAAGCTATTCTCACCCCGTTCAGTACAACGTGTTAATACATACATAGACACACATCACAAATACAACGTGTTAATACATACATAGACACACATCACAAATACATCGTGTTAATACATACATAGACACACATCACAAATACAACGTGTTAATACATACATAGACACACATCACAAATACAACGTGTTAATACATACATAGACACACATCACAAATACAACGTGTTAATACATACATAGACACACATCACAAATACAACGTGTTAATACATACATAGACACACATCACAAATACAACGTGTTAATACATACATAGACACACATCACAAATACAACGTGTTAATACATACATAGACACACATCACAAATAAACATATTCTGCCATAGTTGTATTATGTTGTATACGCTGTATTCAACATGATACAACGTGTTTTATTGAAGAACTCGGTTTAGGTAAGGTTCAGTGTATTGTATGTTAAGTATGTTTCCTAGTTTTGATGCTAAATTGTTATAATTAATGCTTTGTTGTTAATCTGCCTTTAACGGTAGTTTATATACGTTGTGCGAACGTTAGCGTCATTAACAACGGCGTTCCGGGGCATTCTCTATTTAATAACTGGAATATATATATATATAGTTTGGCACCTGTAATATATATATAGGTTGGCACCTGTAATATATATATAGGTTGGCACCTGTAATATATATATAGGTTGGCACCTGTAATATATATATAGGTTGGCACCTGTAATATATATATAGTTTGGCACCTGTAATATATATATAGGTTGGCACCTGTAATATATATATATAGGTTGGCACCTGTAATATATATATAGTTTGGCACCTGTAATATATATATAGGTTGGCACCTGTAATATATATATAGGTTGGCACCTGTAATATATATATAGGTTGGCACCTGTAATATATATATAGTTTGGCACCTGTAATATATATATAGGTTGGCACCTGTAATATATATATAGGTTGGCACCTGTAATATATATATAGGTTGGCACCTGTAATATACATAGGTTTGCACCTGTAATATACATAGGCTGGCACCTGTAATATACATAGGTTGGCACCTGTAATATACATAGGTTGGCACCTGTAATATATATATAGGTTTGCACCTGTAATATATATAGTTTGGCACCTGTAATATATATATAGGTTGGCACCTGTAATATATATATAGGTTGGCACCTGTAATATATATATAGGTTGGCACCTGTAATATATATATAGGTTGGCACCTGTAATATATATATAGGTTGGCACCTGTAATATATATATAGGTTTGCACCTGTAATATACATAGGCTGGCACCTGTAATATATATATAGGTTGGCACCTGTAATATATATATAGGTTGGCACCTGTAATATATATATAGGTTGGCACCTGTAATATATATATAGGTTGGCACCTGTAATATATATATAGGTTGGCACCTGTAATATATATAGTTTGGCACCTGTAATATATATATAGGTTGGCACCTGTAATATATATATAGGTTTGCACCTGTAATATATATAGTTTGGCACCTGTAATATATATATAGGTTTGCACCTGTAATATACATAGGCTGGCACCTGTAATATATATAGTTTGGCACCTGTAATATATATATAGGTTGGCACCTGTAATATATATAGTTTGGCACCTGTAATATATATATAGTTTGGCACCTGTAATATATATATAGGTTGGCACCTGTAATATATATATATAGGTTGGCACCTGTAATATATATAGTTTGGCACCTGTAATATATATAGTTTGGCACCTGTAATATACATAGGCTGGCACCTGTAATATATATATATAGGTTGGCACCTGTAATATATATAGTTTGGCACCTGTAATATATATAGTTTGGCACCTGTAATATATATATATATAGGTTGGCACCTGTAATATATATAGTTTGGCACCTGTAATATATATATAGGTTGGCACCTGTAATATATATATATAGGTTGGCACCTGTAATATACATAGGTTGGCACCTGTAATATACATAGGTTGGCACCTGTAATATATATATATAGGTTGGCACCTGTAATATACATAGGCTGGCACCTGTAATATATATAGTTTGGCACCTGTAATATACATAGGCTGGCACCTGTAATATATATAGATTGGCACCTGTAATATATATAGTTTGGCACCTGTAATATACATAGGCTGGCACCTGTAATATACACAGGCTGGCACCTGTAATATACACAGGCTGGCACCTGTAATATACATAGGCTGGCTCCTGTAATATACACAGGCTGGCACCTGTAATATACACAGGCTGGCACCTGTAATATACACAGGCTGGCACCTGTAATATACACAGGCTGGCTCCTGTAATATACACAGGCTGGCACCTGTAATATACATAGGCTGGCACCTGTAATATACACAGGCTGGCACCTGTAATATACATAGGCTGGCACCTGTAATATACACAGGCTGGCACCTGTAATATACATAGGCTGGCTCCTGTAATATACACAGGCTGGCTCCTGTAATATACACAGGCTGGCACCTGTAATATACATAGGCTGGCACCTGTAATATACACAGGCTGGCACCTGTAATATACATAGGCTGGCACCTGTAATATACACAGGCTGGCACCTGTAATATACATAGGCTGGCTCCTGTAATATACATAGGCTGGCTCCTGTAGTCCACATACACACACATGACCTCATGCCGCAAGGATCTATATAACGGGGTTATCATCATCAATGCTAAAAGCAACTGATGAATGACGATGAGTCCATTTAGTACGCATTTGTTGCTCTCCAAAAGTCTTAGATGTAGAGGTAATGTGACGCTTGTGAAAGGAGAGAAATTGTGTCAATCTGAAGCACGATAATAAGAAAAATAGGCACCATATTTCCTTTAAAAATCTTGAATGTAATGATAAAGTAGTGAAGGAAATACTACGAGGCTTTCAGAGTCACACTTTCTGGAGAAAGTGTCGTTATATAAGACTCTTAACTGGTATTAAGATAATCAGTAAAGTCACCCGTTATATCTTAAGGCATTAATGTCATTTGTGATGAAATTATTCTTCATATCCTTATTAATGTGTGACTAAGTTGGTGTAGGATATGTGTGACAGGGCTATGTGGAACACAGCGTTCTATGTTGGTGGGGCTATGTGGTGCACAGCGTTCTATGTTGGTGGGGCTATGTGGAACACAGCGTTCTATGTTGGTGGGGCTATGTGGAACACAGCGTTCTATGTTGGCGGGGCTATGTGGAACACAGCGTTCTATGTTGGTGGGGCTATGTGGTGCACAGCGTTCTATGTTGGTGGGGCTATGTGGAACACAGCGTTCTATGTTGGTGGGGCTATGTGGAACACAGCGTTCTATGTTGGTGGGGCTATGTGGTGCACAGCGTTCTATGTTGGTGGGGCTATGTGGAACACAGCGTTCTATGTTGGTGGGGCTATGTGGAACACAGCGTTCTATGTTGGTGGGGCTATGTGGAACACAGCGTTCTATGTTGGTGGGGCTATGTGGAACACAGCGTTCTATGTTGGTGGGGCTATGTGGAACACAGCGTTCTATGTTGGTGGGGCTATGTGGAACACAGCGTTCTATGTTGGTGGGGCTATGTGGAACACAGCGTTCTATGTTGGTGGGGCTATGTGGAACACAGCGTTCTATGTTGGTGGGGCTATGTGGAACACAGCGTTCTATGTTGGTGGGGCTATGTGGAACACAGCGTTCTGTCTATGTTGGTGGGGCTATGTGGAGCACAGCGTTCTATGTTGGTGGGGCTATGTGGAACACAGCGTTCTATGTTGGTGGGGCTATGTGGAACACAACGTTCTATGTTGGTGGGGCTATGTGGAACACAGCGTTCTATGTTGGTGGGGCTATATGGAACACAGCGTTCTATGTTGGTGGGGCTATGTGGAACACAGCGTTCTATGTTGGTGGGGCTATGTGGAACACAGCGTTCTATGTTGGTGGGGCTATGTGGAACACAGCGTTCTATGTTGGTGGGGCTATGTGGAACACAGCGTTCTATGTTGGTGGGGCTATGTGGAACACAGCGTTCTATGTTGGTGGGGCTATGTGGAACACAGCGTTCTATGTTGGTGGGGCTATGTGGAACACAGCGTTCTATGTTGGTGGGGCTATGTGGAACACAGCGTTCTATGTTGGTGGGGCTATGTGGTGCACAGCGTTCTATGTTGGTGGGGCTATGTGGAGCACAGCATTCTGTCTATGTTGGTGGGGCTATGTGGAGCACAGCGTTCTATGTTGGCGGGGCTATGTGGTGCACAGCGTTCTGTCTATGTTGGTGGGGCTATGTGGAGCACAGCGTTCTGTCTATGTTGGTGGGGCTATGTGGAGCACAGCGTTCTATGTTGGCGGGGCTATGTGGATCAGAGCGTTCTGTCTATGTTGGCAGGACTATGTGGATCACAGCGTTCTATGTTGGTGGGGCTATGTGGAACACAGCGTTCTATGTTGGTGGGGCTATGTGGTGCACAGCGTTCTGTCTATGCTGGTGGGGCTATGTGGAGCACAGCGTTCTGTCTATGTTGGTGGGGCTATGTGGAGCACAGCGTTCTATGTTGGCGGGGCTATGTGGATCAGAGCGTTCTATGTTGGCAGGACTATGTGGATCACAGCGTTCTATGTTGGTGGGGCTATGTGGAACACAGCGTTCTATGTTGGTGGGGCTATGTGGTGCACAGCGTTCTGTCTATGTTGGTGGGGCTATGTGGAGCACAGCGTTCTGTCTATGTTGGTGGGGCTATGTGGAGAACAGCGTTCTATGTTGGCGGGGCTATGTGGATCAGAGCGTTCTGTCTATGTTGGCAGGACTATGTGGATCACAGCGTTCTGTCTATGTTGGCAGGGCTATGTGGAGCACAGCGTTCTATGTTGGTGGGGCTATGTGGAACACAGCGTTCTGTCTATGTTGGCAGGGCTATGTGGAGCACAGCGTTCTATGTTGGTGGGGCTCTGTGGAGCACAGCGTTCTGTCTATGTTGGCAGGGCTATGTGGCGCACAGTTCTGTCTATGTTGGCAGGGCTATGTGGAACACAGCGTTCTGTCTGTTGGCGGGCTATGTGGCGCACAGTTCTGTTTATGTTGGCGGGGCTATGTGGAGCACATAGCCTAAGCCTGCATAGACAGAACTATGTGGAGCTCATAATTCTGTCTATGCAGGCGGGGGCTATGTGGAGCACAGAGCGCTATATGCAGGCAGAGCTATATGGAGCACAGAGCCCTCTGTGCAGGCGGAGCTATATGGAGCACAGAGCCCTCTATGCAGGCGGAGCTATATGGAGCACAGAGCCCTCTATGCAGGCGGGGCTGGGCCGGAGGGCCGCTTGTGGCTCATGTGGTGTTGTATTTTGGGTGCAGGTTGTATAAGCTGTGTGAGGAGCGATGTTAGTAAACTTTGTGTGACGGCTGTTGTATACACCCTTGCCAGGATGGTCACCTTGGCTCACTCCTCTTCCTTTCATGCCTTTACTCTTTCATTCACTCTTTTTGTTCATTCATACGTTCATTGACGCCTTCTCTACCCCCCCCCTCTTCCCCCCATGTAGTCATTCATTTACTCCAGTGTTGACAAATTGAGGATCTTGTGTCGTACACCTCTTCTGTCTCTTAATTTGTGCCTTTTTATGGCTGGTTGAATAGTTTTTTGACTTCCTCAGTTCTGTATCGCTTTTTAATGTTACCATCCTTCGGTCTGTCTGTCTGTCTCTGTCTCTGTCTATCTTCTGTGGCCCCCTCCCCATTCCTTGTCTGTCTACTGTGGCCCCCTCCCCATTCCTTGTCTGTCTACTGTGGCCCCCTCCCCATTCCTTGTCTGTCTACTGTGGCCCCCTCCCCATTCCTTGTCTGTCTACTGTGACCCCCTCCCCATTCCTTGTCTGTCTACTGTGGCCCCCCTCCCCATTCCTTGTCTGTCTACTGTGGCCCCCTCCCCATTCCTTGTCTGTCTACTGTGGCCCCCCTCCCCATTCCTTGTCTGTCTACTGTGGCCCCCCTCCCCATTCCTTGTCTGTCTACTGTGGCCCCCTCCCCATTCCTTGTCTGTCTACTGTGGCCCCCCTCCCCATTCCTTGTCTGTCTACTGTGGCCCCCCTCCCCATTCCTTGTCTATCTACTGTGGCCCCCTCCCCATTCCTTGTCTGTCTACTGTGGCCCCCTCCCCATTCCTTGTCTGTCTACTGTGGCCCCCCTCCCCATTCCTTGTCTGTCTACTGTGGCCCCCTCCCCATTCCTTGTCTGTCTACTGTGGCCCCCTCCCCATTCCTTGTCTGTCTACTGTGGCCCCCTCCCCATTCCTTGTCTGTCTACTGTGGCCCCCCTCCCCATTCCTTGTCTGTCTACTGTGGCCCCCTCCCCATTCCTTGTCTGTCTATCTACTGTGGCCCCCCTCCCCATTCCTTGTCTGTCTATCTACTGTGGCCCCCTCCCCATTCCTTGTCTGTCTATCTACTGTGGCCCCCCTCCCCATTCCTTGTCTGTCTATCTACTGTGGCCCCCTCCCCATTCCTTGTCTGTCTATCTACTGTGGCCCCCCTCCCCATTCCTTGTCTGTCTATCTACTGTGGCCCCCTCCCCATTCCTTGTCTGTCTATCTACTGTGGCCCCCCTCCCCATTCCTTGTCTGTCTATCTACTGTGGCCCCCCTCCCCATTCCTTGTCTATCTACTGTGGCCCCCCTCCCCATTCCTTGTCTGTCTATCTACTGTGGCCCCCCTCCCCATTCCTTGTCTATCTACTGTGGCCCCCCTCCCCATTCCTTGTCTGTCTATCTACTGTGGCCCCCTCCCCATTCCTTGTCTGTCTATCTACTGTGGCCCCCCTCCCCATTCCTTGTCTGTCTATCTACTGTGGCCCCCCTCCCCATTCCTTGTCTATCTACTGTGGCCCCCCTCCCCATTCCTTGTCTGTCTATCTACTGTGGCCCCCCTCCCCATTCCTTGTCTATCTACTGTGGCCCCCCTCCCCATTCCTTGTCTGTCTATCTACTGTGGCCCCCTCCCCATTCCTTGTCTGTCTATCTACTGTGGCCCCCCTCCCCATTCCTTGTCTGTCTATCTACTGTGGCCCCCCTCCCCATTCCTTGTCTATCTACTGTGGCCCCCCTCCCCATTCCTTGTCTGTCTATCTACTGTGGCCCCCTCCCCATTCCTTGTCTGTCTATCTACTGTGGCCCCCTCCCCATGCCTTGTCTGTCTATCTACTGTGGCCCCCTCCCCATGCCTTGTCTGTCTATCTACTGTGGCCCCCCTCCCCATTCCTTGTCTATCTACTGTGGCCCCCTCCCCATTCCTTGTCTGTCTATCTACTGTGGCCCCCTCCCCATTCCTTGTCTGTCTATCTACTGTGGCCCCCTCCCCATTCCTTGTCTGTCTATCTACTGTGGCCCCCTCCCCATTCCTTGTCTGTCTCTCTACTGTGGCCCCCCTCCCCATTCCTTGTCTGTCTATCTACTGTGGCCCCCTCCCCATGCCTTGTCTGTCTATCTACTGTGGCCCCCTCCCCATTCCTTGTCTGTCTATCTACTGTGGCCCCCTCTCCATGCCTTGTCTGTCTATCTACTGTGGCCCCCTCCCCATTCCTTGTCTATCTACTGTGGCCCCCTCCCCATTCCTTGTCTATCTACTGTGGCCCCTCCCCATTCCTTGTCTATCTACTGTGGCCCCCTCCCCATTCCTTGTCTATCTACTGTGGCCCCCTCCCCATTCCTTGTCTATCTACTGTGGCCCCCTCCCCATTCCTTGTCTATCTACTGTGGCCCCCTCCCCATTCCTTGTCTGTCTCTCGTCGTCGTTCTCCGCCTGTCTCTCTTCCCCCGTCTCTGTCTTAGCCATAATCTTGACGGTTCTGTTGTGATACGTACTTCTTATAATATCACGTTCAGAGTTATAGACCTGTGTTACGTTAGACGTCAAAGTATCTTCTCCAGTTTATTTGTTCATGTTCAGTTTGTTATACGTTTTTCATTGTCTCTCTTGTTATGATTGTTGAGTGTGTGATCCACGTGTTGTTTGGTGGACCACGTGGTCATGTTGACATCTCGGGCTGTGATGACGTCACGTGTTTGTGATGGTCATAGCGGCAACATCGCAATTTGATCCACCTTCCCGCCAAAAACACGACGAAACGACGACTTCGCTGCAACGTCCAAACGAGGTTCTATTCCTCCCCCCCCCCCTTCCTAACAAGTTGTCACAGCGTTCTAATACGTCATAACAACGTTATACCAAGATGTAACAACTTTGTTACACGTTGTAACAAGCGGGGAAAAATAGGGACTGTTGCGTTTTGTGTTTGAAGGGATTGGGTTGAATGACGTCACTTCCCCCCAGCCCCCTTTACCGGAACTCCCGTTTTCTGTGTTTGGATTATGTGCTTATTATCGGGGCCTGAGTGAGCAGGCTGATGTTTTAGATGAGCAGCAGGATGATGCTGTTTTAGAGTCAGCTACTCGGAACAAGTTCCAAGTAGCACGGGCTGTGGTGATCCCGTAACTTACCTGGCACAGGAGCGGGACAAGTAGCACGGGCCAAGGAGAGCCCGTAGTGGACTTACCTGGCACAGGAGCGGGACAAGTAGCACGGGCCAAGGAGAGCCCGTAGTGGACTTACCTGGCACAGGAGCGGGACAAGTAGCACGGGCCAAGGAGAGCCCGTAGTGGACTTACCTGGCACAGGAGCGGGACAAGTAGCACGGGCCAAGGAGAGCCCGTAGTGGACTTACCTGGCACAGGAGCGGTGCTGAAACCCCGAGGAGGCTGAGAATTAGGATTGAAAAATGTATATATTCTTGCACCGAGGCTTATAATGGTGCTAATTAAAATTTGAACGCACTGTGCATTACAAATTTTTCTTGAATATAAGGTAATATTATTTCCTGCTCGAATGTGCTGAATAGTTGGATTAAAACCTCTAACTATCTTAAGTTGGATTAGATGGTTGTGGGCTCTGTTGACCATTATTGGTCTTTGCAGTACGTGAATGATTGATGAAGATTAAGCCACCCAAAAGGTGGCACGGGCATGAATAGCCCGTAAGTAGTGGCCCTTTTGAGCCATTACCAGTATCAAGAGCTGATACTGGAGATGTCTCCCGTTGCAGTACGTGAATGACGGATTTAGTAACCCGTCCTCGACTCAAGTCCATTACATTCAGCGGTCGATCCCACAGACGCATTCATAAATTTTAACATGCTGTTCATTCAAAACGGGAATTTTCGCAAGTATAAATTAATATTATAATATATTAGCATATTGTGCATATATAGGTATAGGATAGGTTAGGTGTTTAGGTTCTGTTGGCGATTATTTGTATTTGTAGTACGTGGGTGAAGCATTTATAGCGTTGTGATTCGAACAAAATTCGTCAGTGAAGCACTTGTTCCGGATATGTTCGAACGTCAGCAGTTGTGAGTCGTGTGTAAACCGCTTTTCATTCATAAACAGGGGGTTTGGGGGGTGCATGGAATCACTTTTGGATCTTTGTTTGGAGGACGGGCTGTTTACAGCGTTGTGGTTCGAACAAAATTTGTCAGTGAAGTTCCGGAAGTGTTCGAACGTCAGCAGTTGAGTCGTGGGTAAACCGGTTTTCATTCATAAACAGCTGGGGGTTTGGCGGGTGGCTGGAATCACTTTTGGGTCTTTGTTTGGAGGACGGGCTGCCTCTAAACAAAGGCCCAGAACCCCATGGATACACGGACACGGACACTCATGTACTCGTGACACGAACTGAAGGTTCGTTTCAAGGTCCATTTCATGCACAGCCCGTCCTCCAAACAAAGACCCAAAGTCCATTCCATGCACCTGCCAAACCCCAGGAGAGAGATAGATAGATAGATATTACTGTGTCATAGTGTACTCGTGAAACTATTATGTGCCTCTGTCACCCTTTCTACCACCACCCACAAGATGGGTATGAGGGGCATAATTAAAAAAAAAAGGAATTGAATTGACTGGTGTCTCGTGTTCGGACCTTACAGCAGCCTCGTCTGAACCGCTGTAAGGTCAGAGACGCACACCAACCACACCCGCCCGGACACAGTGCTGGTGTTGACGGGGTAAAGCTCATACCTGCCTGGCCGGGTCAGATGTGTGGGAACCGACCTGTGAGATTTATATTTATTTAATTTATATGAATTTATATTTACGTTAATTTATATACTTCGATAGCAATTTGTATAATAAGTGGACTGTATTTCTGCAATAATCTCTTAATCTCACAAATCGATCCTCTACACATTAGGGGGGGTTTATATTTATATATATGCAGCCAATCAAACTACAAGAATAGACTACATACATTGAAGAGGTTCCTTATCTTATAGTACAGCAGGTTAGTCCACCAGGTATAACTAGGGTGTAGACACCAAATTATCCTCTTTGAGGTAGCTTCCATATCACCCAGTAACTGGTGTACAAACTCTTCCTCGTCTTGACCTGTCAAAAGGGCGCTAACTGTGAAGCCAGAATCCTATATATGACAAGTTATATCAGAGAAAACACTATACAGTACATGGAACATTAAAGACCTGGCTTAATTACCTTTAGTTTGAGGCTTCCACGTGATCTAACCGGGTCACCCTATATCCTGACATTAATGGCCATAAATGAATGATAAACGGGTTTCGGATAGACTTAACTTGAATTGTAGACATCGTGTTGGAGATGGTACCTTTGGTTTCCATAACACTACGTCCAAGTAAATTAACAGGAGCCGAATTTGCTCCCGTGTGAGCCTCTGGTCTAGTATAAAACAATGACTGTTTAACACTCCATACTATTGACGTTACTGGCCGACATTGTCCAGAATGATAGGAGCCAAATTTGCTCCACACGTCTCGGAGGTGACACAACAATGGCTCCCTCCTTCCTCCCTCTCCCCTGGCCTACTTTGTCCAGATTTCAGAAAGTGATAGAAGGGTCACATTTACTCTACTTTAATATTGATAATTAAGTTAATTTATATAAGATGTTTTTATGATGGTAAAGTCCAAAGACTAATGTATTTAAGAATAATTCCCAGCAGAATAGCTGGTGAATTATAATAGTATGTGGTGATGATATCCCGTTTTCTATAGACGGTAATTCCACTACAAGTTACGTTTTCTATGGTTAACTTGTTTATACAACACAGCTCTTATCTGTCTGTATGATATTATTATTAAATGGTGTCGGATTTTCCGACATAATTCCCCAGGGGCTGCTCACGGGTCGAAGTCCTAATTAGAACAGACGAACACCGATACTCCTCCATCGAATTATTACATTAATTTGATGTTAGTAGTTAGTAATCACACATTTGTGTGTCTGTTCGTACAGGACGGATGTCCCGTACTAGAGTTGCAGGGGTTAGAAGTCTAATGCGATTTCATTTCCTTGTCAACTCTTGAAAGGCTAATATTCAAGCCTTATTACATATTATTTAACCCAGAAGACTGAATGTGATCAAGTACTACAGTCAAGTATGATTCAGGGACTGCAGTGAGATCAGTGACATAGATATAACTTGAAGTTTCTTCAGGTAACTGGTCACTGATATATAAACACTGAGGCCCATGGAATACATCTTGATTAAATAATAAATGTATCAAATCAGTCATCAGATTTACTGGGGTTTAATTTAATTAATTGATTCAGAGGATTGAATAGCTCATCATTAAAGTAAATTATGGTTCTGAGACTGCAGTGGGTTCAGTGACATTGGTCGCAGTGACTTGTAGCTGTTTTAGGCTACTGTTCACTGATTTGCCACTGAGGCCTCATGAAATCATCTCCAGCTTTAAATGATGATACTAACATCAACCTCTGTTGGTATAGTCAGCTGTAATCTCCTTAGTATAATGCTACTGGAGAAATATAATCAGCTGACAAATTTAGAATTCTACTGGTATTGTTTATCTGCAGGCATAGGTCTCCTCAGGCTTGATACTGGGCCTGAGAGTAATTTACCTCCTGCAGAGTTTAACATGGTTATACCCTGATATTTAGTAGGGCTACCGATGAATCGATGACAATAGTCTGTCCCTACAAGGAGACCGAAGTCGGTGAGGTGATCAGACTTAATATTATCTGCCAATTTTATTCCTCTATTTCTCAGGAATTTGGCTGTTGCTCTCAGACCTTGAACTTGTAGGTCTACTGGTATTTTGTCCACCACAATGGCTTGTACTCGACAGACGTACCTGCCTAAGCGTACTGATGGTTGTACCACCTGGTAGACTTGAGGTCCTGCATCTGTTACAAACCCTGAGATGTTGAATGACGTCTGGGCTACAGGCCTTAATTGTAGTTCATCTGCCAACTTTTTAGTGATATATGTTCTTTGGGATCCTTGGTCAAACAACCCACGGGTATGGACCTTGGCCCTCTTATTCAGGATGGTAATTTGGGCAGTAGGCAAAGTCGTATTACCTTTAGACTTTGCCGATTGGACACTCTTTGTTTGTTGCACCTTGCAGTACTGTACTGAGGTGGGAATGCTATCTTCCACCTTGGGGTTTGGAGACGTTGTTTTGGTGTCTCTGCACAATGCTGCATGGTGTTGACCTTTTTTACACCTATTACAGGTGTGTAATTGGGTATCACAGTCCTTGATGTTATGTTTCCTGAGGCACCTCGTGCAATGTTGCAAATCTTTGAGTCGCTCAACACGGGCGTTACTATCAGGAAAATTAGGGCAGTGGTACATTGAATGTTTCTCATGGCAGAACAAACATGTTCCATAGCTTCCAGTACCCTTTGGTGTCGAATTATAGTGTCTAGATTGATTTGGAGTACCTTTGGTACTCTGTGGTTTACTATTATTGGTTTCTGAGGGTTTACTTGGTGGTTTTAATTTGTCATGTGTTCGTAATTGATGAACTACTGACTTTAAACCTTCAGATATTTCATTCATGGATAAGATACTTTTATTGTAATGAGCACTCATTTGTCTCAATATGTCCCTAGGTATTTTCTCCTGGACAATTATTTTCAAGACCCACTCAGCCCCGTTTGTATCTGCTGTCAGGCTGAGGGCATTGATCAATGATTCTATCTCCAGCTTGAAGACTTGGAGTGAATCAGCTGAAGCCTCCGGTGGGGGTAAATGCAACAGCTCATGAACTAAATGTGATGTTCTTACTTCTGCATCAGCATAATTATCCTTGAGGAGTTTTACTGCCAGATCATAGCCGTCATTAGTTAATCTCAGATGGGATACTACTGTTTTAGCCTCACCTGATAATTGGCCTTGCAAATAAGAGAATTTACTACTCTTTGGTAAAGATTGTTTTGAGTCTACAAGGTCAACGAATTTGTTCCAAAATTCGTCCCAATCTTCCTCATCTTTTCCTGAGAAAGTGGGTAAATTAATTGGAGGGAGTCGAGCTTCTGCTTGACTCGTATTAGATGCAACTGTTGTTGTTGTTGTTACCTTGTTCTGGGCAATTAATTTGACATAAGGCTGTAATGTGGCCTGAGTGTGATCTTCATAATTCGCAAGATCAACCATAATGTCGTCTATTTCTGTTTCTGATAAATTAGTGTTGGCAAGTTCAGCCACATATGTTGCTATTTGGCATTTGATTTGCTCAAATTTACCTGCAGCTGCTTGATAATAGCTTTCCAGGTCAGCATAATCAACTTGAGATTGTTGTGACAAATCTTCACATTTCTTGATCTGTCTTGTTAAGTGGCCTTTCAGACCTGCAAGGGTTCTTTTCATTCTCCCTGCATTATCCATACTGGCTAGTTGGTGAAGCCTTGTGGGGCTTGTACTTGGGCTGCTCATAATACTGAACAAGCTCTAATGGAAGCCTAGGGTAAATTCTGCACTCACTAGGCAATAATCCTACCTCTACTAGAGGTTAGCACTTAAAATTAATACACATTATATATATACAATCATACACACTAATGATATGAGTGATAAACCAGTGTCACTGGAAGTACCTTTAGGTTAGCTCTTCTATATCACCCTAGGATGGTAGAGACACTAATTAATCACTCAAAGGTGTAATGATCATAAGTAAATTATTATATATACACAACTCAACTCGAGTTGATAAAAATTACACCCAAAATAGGGTCTGGACCATTCATTAATGGTGTTAGGTTGTTCAATATAGTACAACTGACTATGGTAATAATGGGACTAGGATGAGCAATAATAGTTCAACTAGTCAAAGGTTAATATCCTACCCTGTTGTGGGTTGGCAATTAGTAAATATTATACTGTGAACACTAGTGCAATATATTAAATAATTCTCTATTTTGGAGAAATAATATACACAATTATTGATAATAGCCTCTTAATTAGCCTCTATGAAACTTCTAATATTATCAAGAAGTATTAAATATTATTAGTGACCTCGCGAAATAAACTCCACAAAATTCGTAGATAATCTCTCGCGAAATGTAACACCACGAAATCCGTGAACAATCTCGCGAAGACACAGTCACTAATTTGGCTGGTTTCTATATTAGCGCTGTCATTTCACGAAATAACACGCCACCAAATATCTGTGGGTGTGCATGAAACCGCTGATGAGGCAGATCTGAACTGAGGGAGGCTCCTGAGCTCCCTCGAGGCTACGCTTCCGTCTTTGACTGGCTGGCCTTTGTTTAAATAACACTGCACTAGTATATTTAATGAATCCACTGGTTAACTGGTTCATCCGGTACTAAGATGACCAAATGTGGGTTCATAGGACCGAATATTCCGGTTCCGAAGGTCCAAATAATGTGGGAACCGACCTGTGAGATTTATATTTATTTAATTTATATGAATTTATATTTACGTTAATTTATATACTTCGATAGCAATTTGTATAATAAGTGGACTGTATTTCTGCAATAATCTCTTAATCTCACAAATCGATCCTCTACACATTAGGGGGGGTTTATATTTATATATATGCAGCCAATCAAACTACAAGAATAGACTACATACATTGAAGAGGTTCCTTATCTTATAGTACAGCAGGTTAGTCCACCAGGTATAACTAGGGTGTAGACACCAAATTATCCTCTTTGAGGTAGCTTCCATATCACCCAGTAACTGGTGTACAAACTCTTCCTCGTCTTGACCTGTCAAAAGGGCGCTAACTGTGAAGCCAGAATCCTATATATGACAAGTTATATCAGAGAAAACACTATACAGTACATGGAACATTAAAGACCTGGCTTAATTACCTTTAGTTTGAGGCTTCCACGTGATCTAACCGGGTCACCCTATATCCTGACATTAATGGCCATAAATGAATGATAAACGGGTTTCGGATAGACTTAACTTGAATTGTAGACATCGTGTTGGAGATGGTACCTTTGGTTTCCATAACACTACGTCCAAGTAAATTAACAGGAGCCGAATTTGCTCCCGTGTGAGCCTCTGGTCTAGTATAAAACAATGACTGTTTAACACTCCATACTATTGACGTTACTGGCCGACATTGTCCAGAATGATAGGAGCCAAATTTGCTCCACACGTCTCGGAGGTGACACAACAATGGCTCCCTCCTTCCTCCCTCTCCCCTGGCCTACTTTGTCCAGATTTCAGAAAGTGATAGAAGGGTCACATTTACTCTACTTTAATATTGATAATTAAGTTAATTTATATAAGATGTTTTTATGATGGTAAAGTCCAAAGACTAATGTATTTAAGAATAATTCCCAGCAGAATAGCTGGTGAATTATAATAGTATGTGGTGATGATATCCCGTTTTCTATAGACGGTAATTCCACTACAAGTTACGTTTTCTATGGTTAACTTGTTTATACAACACAGCTCTTATCTGTCTGTATGATATTATTATTAAATGGTGTCGGATTTTCCGACAAGATGTGTGGTGGGGGGAGGGGGTGACATTTCCCATACCGGGCGACTACTTAAATGGCACTTGATTCCCGGGTCTTCAGAGGCTCACCATAGCCCGTGCTTCTTGCCCCGCTCCTGTGCCGGGTACGTTACGGGCTCACCATATCCCGTGCTACTTGGAACGTGTTCCGAGTAGCTGAATCTATAACAACAAACAACTCGTATATTATGTGGTGCGGAAGGGGGGGGGGGTGTATTTACTATTTGTGCCTGCAGGATCCTGCTGTTAGCTCTTGGACCCCGATTCTCCAACCGTTGGCTATCTAATGTACTGACCTCTGACCCATTTTTCTCTTATATCTATTACATATATTTTTTTTTCAATACACACACACACACACACACACACACACACACACACACACACACACACACACACACACACACACACACACACACACGCGCGCGCGCGCACACACGCTGGTGGCTGAATGGACAGCACGCTGGATACGTAGTCCTGTGGACCGGGGTTCGATTCCCCGTGCCGGCGGGAAAAAAAAATGAGCAAAGTTTCTTTCACCCTGATGTCCCTGTTACCTAGCAGTAAATAGGTACCTGGGAGTTAGACAGCTGCTACGGGCTGCTTCTTGGGTAATCACCTAATTGTGCTTGCGGGGGTTGAGCTCTGACTCTTTGGTCCCGCCACTCAACCGTCAAGTAACTGGTGTACAGATTTCTGAGCCTATTGGGCTCTATCATATCTACATTTGAAACTGTTTATGGAGTCACCCTCCACCACATCACTTCCTAGTGCATTCCCTTTACTCTGACACTGAAAAAGTTCTTTCTAATGTCTCTGGCTCATTTGAGTACTCAGCTTCCACCCTGTTAATTCCCCTGAGAATTTTGTATGTGGTGATCATGTCTCCCCTAGCTCTTCTGTCTTCCAGCGACGTGAGGTGCAGTTCACGTAGTCTGTCCTCATAACTCATGCCTCTTAGTTCTGGGACTAACTTAGTGGCATACCTCTGAACTTCTTCCAGCTTCATCTTGTGCTTGACTAGATACGGGCTCCATGCTGGGGCTGCATACTCCAGGACTGGCCTTACTTATGTGGTATACAAGGTTCTGAAGGATTCCTTACACAGGTTTCTGAAAGCAGTTCTGATGCTAGCCAGCCTCGCATAGGCCGCTGATGTTATTCTTTTGATGTTGGCTTCGGGAGACAGGTTTGGCTTGATATCAACTCCCAGATCTTTCTCTCTGTCCGTTTCGTGAAGGACTTCATCTCCCATTCAGTATCCAATGACTGGCCTCCTAGTTCCTCCTCCTAGTTTCATTACCTTACATTCAACGTCCTAAAGTTCAACCTTACCTCAACTTGTAAGGTTGAACTTTAGTAGCCATTTGTCGGACCATTCCTGCAGTTTGTCTAGGTCATCTTGTAGCCTCATACTATCTTCCTCTGTCCTGATTCTCCTCATTATTTTTGCATCATCAGCAAACATCGAGAGGAACGAGTCAAGTCCTTTTGGGAGATCATTTACGTATATCAGAAACAGTATAGGTCCAAGGACTGATCCCTGTGGGACTCCACTGGTGACTCCCCGCCACTCCGAGACCTCACCCCTCACGGTGACTCGCTGTGTCCTGTTGCTTAGGTACTCTCTTATCCAGTGTAGTACCTTCCCTTTCACTCCTGCCTGCATCTCCAGTTTGTGAACTAGTCTCTTATGTGGTACTGTGTCAAAAGCTTTCTGACAGTCCAGAAATATGCAGTCTCCCCAGCCCTCTCTCTTTTGCCTGATTTTTGTTGCCTGGTCATAGAACTCAATTAATCCTGTTAGGCATGATTTGCCATGGGTGGGTGTGTGTGTGTGTGTGTGTGTGTGTGTGTGTGTGTGTGTGTGTGTGTGTGTGTGTGTGTGGAGTAAAAAAATTAGTAGTTAGTAACAGTTGATTGATTGACAGTTGAGAGGCGGTCCGAAAGAGCAGAGCTCAACCCCCTCAAGTGCAACTAGGTGAATACATACACGCGCACACACACACACACACACACACACACACACACACACACACACACACACACACACACACACAGGCAGAGTAGAAGTGAAGACACTTTAACTGTAACAATGTAATATATAAGGTTACGTGAGGCGAAGCGTGGCATGGGCCAATATGCCCCACTACAGCTCGCCCAGGTCCTATATATAAGTGATGGCTGGGGGCAGTGTGTTGAATGTTCCGCTTTGGGGGCCAGATTCACCAAGCAGTTACGCAAGCACTTACGAACCGGCATCTTTCCTCAACCTTTGACGGCTTTGTTTACATTTATTAAACAGTTTACAAGCTTGAAAACTTCCCAATCAACTGTTGTTACTGTTATAAACAGCCTCCTGGTGCTTCGGAGCGCATTAACTGTTTAAAACAAGGCCGCCAAAGATTGAGAAAGGATGTACACGTTCGTAAGTGCTTGCATAACTGCTTCGTGAATCTGGCCCATTGGTCTCCAAGACGGCAGAATATAAGTGTTAGCTGGGTGTTGATGTTGTTGTTGTTGTTAAAGATTCGCTACCTGGAACAAAATTCTAAGTAGCACGGACTATGGTGAGCCCGTGAGGGGTGTTGATAGGTTGCACATCCGGGTGGAGGTGCACTGCTTCGCTAATGTCCCGTTTTCTATTGTCCTTGCATCTCTCCATTAGTTCAGGGCTGTCAGGATATCTTGTGTACTCACTTAATTGTAGGTATGATTTGCCATAGGTGTGTGTGTGTGTGCGTGTGTGCGTGTGTGTGTGTGTGTGTGTGTGTGTGTGTGTGTGTGTGTGTGTGTGTGTGTGTGTGTGTGTGTGTGTGTGTGTGTGTGTGTGTGTGTGTGTGTACTCACCTATTTGTGCTTGCAGGATCGAGCATCGGCTCTTGGATCCCGCCTTTCCAGCCATCGGTTGTTTACAGCAATGACTCCTGTCCCATTTCCCTGTCATACCTAATTTTAAAAGTATGAATAGAGTTTGCTTCCACAACCTGTTCCTGAAGTGCATTCCATTTTCCCACTACTCTCACGCTAAAAGAAAACTTCCTAACATCTCTGTGACTCATCTGAGTTTCCAGTTTCCACCCATGTCCCCTCGTTCTGTTAGTATTACGTGTGAATAATAATCGTGTGTGTGCGCGTGCGTGCGTGTGTGTGCGTGTGTGTGTGTGTGTGTGTGTGTGTGTGTGTGTGTGTGTGTGTGTGTGTGTGTGTGCGTGTGTGTGTGCGTGTGTGTGTGTGTGTATGTGTGTGTGCGTGTGCGTGTGCGTGTGCGTGTGCGTGTGCGTGTGCGTGTGTGTGTGTGTGTGTGTGTGTGTGTGTGTGTGTGTGTGTGTGTGTGTGTGTGTGGATAAAAATTGTACTCACTAACATCCTCACCTAATTGCACAATTAGGTGAGGAAGTTAGTTTTTAGTATATGTTGTGTGGCGATTTGGTTGTGTGTACTTAGGGGCTATTCATGCCCGTGCCACCTCTTGGGTGGCTTAATCTTTATCAATCGGTTGTGTGCAGAGACCGAGTGTTTCCTGGAGCACTTATATGAGGTCTGAGAACGGGCCAATTGGTCCGTTTTCTGAGAAATAGCTTTGTATAAATAGCTAAACTCTGAGAAATAGCTTTGTATAGGTTTGCTTTGTTATTGCTTTGCAAAACTCATTGGAGCAGGACGGGGGGGCTGGCGCCCACGTCTGGGGGGGGGGGTTGACACAGGACACTGGTTCGATCCCCCGTCCTGCTTCGATGATGTTCGCAAAGCTATATCACGCCATTGTCATTTCCTAGTGTAAACCTACCCAATTTGTATCCATTATTTCATGTTCTAATTTGTGAGGATATCTTATAATACCTCATATTCATGAGATATTATATCTTATAATACCTCATGAATATGAGGTATTATAAGACATAATAATCCTCCCCCCCCCCCCCTCCTCCTCACATTCCTTGTTAGGACCATTCATCACCTGTAGGGGATAACTCCGTTGTCTCGTTACTCGTGTACCGTTAGCGCGAGCTGCACCATGTCTGTCCTTGGATGGGTGACTGAGGTGTAGGTCTTGCCACACCACCAACGTGCCCCCCCCCCCCCTCCGGTATCAGGAGAGACTTGTTAGGTTTGTACTTACGGGCTATTCATGCCCATGCCACCTCTTGGGTGGCTTGGCCTTCATCAAGCAATCAATCTGGTGTGTGACAGTACCTGCTTCCCAGTCGTTGTGTGGGAGCGAGCCTCCAGACACGCCTCGCAACCCCACGTTATCGTACACGTTATCGTACACGCACGCTTGGAAAGTAAATTAGAATACCAATGAGAAAATATGGCGGTTTTACGATGAGACCGAACCTGCGTACCTTGGTTATCTTGAGGTTATCTTGAGATGATTTCGGGGCTTTTTCAGAGTCCCCGCGGCCCGGTCCTCGACCAGGCCTCCACCCCCAGGAAGTAGCCCGTGACAGCTGACTAACACCCAGGTACCTATTTTACTGCTAGGTAACAGGGACATAGGGTGAAAGAAACTCTGCCCATTGTTTCTCGCCGGCGCCCGGGATCGAACCCAGGACCACAAGTCCCGCGTGCTGTCCGTTCGGCCGACCGGCTCCAGTTGGTAGAGTGTGTGTGAGTCCAGACACACGGACTTCACACGGACTTTACAGGTCACAGGATGGGTATGGGCTGCACAAACTACCGGTAACAGGATGAGTATGGGATGCACAATAAATTTCGGGTCACAGGATGAGTATGGGTTGCACAAACTACTGGTCAACCAACCAATCAACCAACCAAACGGGTTTGTTCCCATCGTATGTTCTCGGTACTTTCTGACAGATACTTCACCTTCTTGTGGGTTTCATAGTGCGACCAACGAGGTTAGTGTCTCACAATAAGTCAAACATATAACGTTACTGAAGAGCCGTTGTTCATCACAGAGCTCGTCCTCCTAAGCTTTCTTAACGTCAAGAAAACGGTCAATTTAAAGTGGTCTCCCCTAACCTGCCAGAGGACTCAAAACAGAAAACGGGACAGTAGGTCACTTTCGCGAGTCGCTTCCATTTTCTAGCGCAACAATTTTAGCCTTACATTACGCATACGAACGAAAAGCGACGTTCTTCGTAGGAGGACTGGTTGTTAGTAGGACGACTGGTTGTTAGTAGGACGACTGGTTGTTAGTAGGACGACTGGTTGTTAGTAGGACGACTGGTTGTAGGACGACTGGTTGTTGGACGACTGGTTGTTAGTAGGACGACTGGTTGTAGGAGGACAGGTTGTTAGTAGGACGACTGGTTGTTAGTAGGACGACTGGTTGTAGAAGGACAGGTTGTTAGTAGGACGACTGGTTGTTAGTAGGACGACTGGTTGTTAGTAGGACGACTGGTTGTAGGACGACTGGTTGTAGGACGACTGGTTGTAGGAGGACAGGTTGTTAGTAGGACGACTGGTTGTTAGTAGGACGACAGGTTGTTAGTAGGACGACTGGTTGTAGGAGGACAGGTTGTTAGTAGGACGACTGGTTGTTAGTAGGACGACTGGTTGTTAGTAGGACGACTGGTTGTAGGACGACTGGTTGTAGGAGGACAGGTTGTTAGTAGGACGACTGGTTGTTAGTAGGACGACAGGTTGTTAGTAGGACGACTGGTTGTAGGAGGACAGGTTGTTAGTAGGACGACTGGTTGTTAGTAGGACGACTGGTTGTTAGTAGGACAACTGGTTGTTAGTAGGACGACTGGTTGTAGGAGGACAGGTTGTTAGTAGGACGACTGGTTGTTAGTAGGACCACTGGTTGTTAGTAGGACGACTGGTTGTTAGTAGGATGACAGGTTGTTAGTAGGACAACTGGTTGTTAGTAGGACGACTGGTTGTTAGTAGGACGACTGGTTGTTAGTAGGACGACTGGTTGTTAGTAGGACGACTGGTTGTAGGACGACTGGTTGTTAGTAGGACGACTGGTTGTTAGTAGGACGACTGGTTGTAGGACGACTGGTTGTAGGACGACTGGTTGTAGGAGGACAGGTTGTTAGTAGGACGACTGGTTGTTAGTAGGACGACAGGTTGTTAGTAGGACGACTGGTTGTAGGAGGACAGGTTGTTAGTAGGACGACTGGTTGTTAGTAGGACGACTGGTTGTTAGTAGGACGACTGGTTGTAGGAGGACAGGTTGTTAGTAGGACGACTGGTTGTTAGTAGGACCACTGGTTGTTAGTAGGACGACTGGTTGTTAGTAGGATGACAGGTTGTTAGTAGGACAACTGGTTGTTAGTAGGACGACTGGTTGTTAGTAGGACGACTGGTTGTTAGTAGGACGACTGGTTGTTAGTAGGACGACTGGTTGTTAGTAGGACGACTGGTTGTTAGTAGGACGACTGGTTGTAGGAGGACGACTGGTTGTTAGTAGGACGACTGGTTGTTAGTAGGACGACTGGTTGTAGGACGACTGGTTGTAGGAGGACAGGTTGTTAGTAGGACGACTGGTTGTTAGTAGGACGACTGGTTGTTAGTAGGACGACTGGTTGTAGGAGGACAGGTTGTTAGTAGGACGACTGGTTGTTAGTAGGACGACTGGTTGTTAGTAGGACGACTGGTTGTTAGTAGGACGACTGGTTGTTAGTAGGACGACTGGTTGTTAGTAGGACGACTGGTTGTTAGTAGGACGACTGGTTGTAGGACGACTGGTTGTTAGTAGGACGACAGGTTGTTAGTAGGATGACTGGTTGTTAGTAGGATGACTGGTTGTTAGTAGGATGACTGGTTGTTAGTAGGACGACTGGTTGTTAGTAGGACGACTGGTTGTTAGTAGGACGACTGGTTGTAGGAGGACAGGTTGTTAGTAGGACGACTGGTTGTTAGTAGGACGACTGGTTGTTAGTAGGACGACTGGTTGTTAGTAGGACGACTGGTTGTAGGACAGGTTGTTAGTAGGACGACTGGTTGTTAGTAGGACGACTGGTTGTTAGTAGGACGACTGGTTGTTAGTAGGACGACTGGTTGTAGGAGGACAGGTTGTTAGTAGGACGACTGGTTGTTAGTAGGACGACTGGTTGTTAGTAGGACGACTGGTTGTTAGTAGGAGGACAGGTTGTTAGTAGGACGACAGGTTGTTAGTAGGACGACTGGTTGTTAGTAGGACGACTGGTTGTTAGTAGGACGACTGGTTGTAGGACGACTGGTTGTAGGACGACTGGTTGTTAGTAGGACGACTGGTTGTAGGAGGACAGGTTGTTAGTAGGACGACTGGTTGTTAGTAGGACGACTGGTTGTTAGTAGGACGACTGGTTGTAGGAGGACAGGTTGTTAGTTGGACGACTGGTTACATCACAATGAAATGTGTCAACGAAAACGTGTGTACGGGGCAAGTGAAGCCTGGACCCCGGGTCGGGTTTGGGGAGTACGACAACTCTCAAAACACCATCCAGGTACAATCCAGGAAGAAATCAGCAGACTAAGACCTGGTCACCGGTCAATACGCCTTGGCTGCAAGTATCTCTGGCAGTTGGGTTTGTATAGGGATCTAGATGAAGTATAGTGTAAAGTGTGTGGACAAAGCCAGGGACACACACTACACCCTTACATCTTACACTGAACAAATGACCAATTTAGAGAAATGTAAACTCGTGCTGTATGAAATGTCAAACCAGAGCTAGATAGTTTTCTCCAAGGAGAGCTGGACCAACCGGGCTGTGGTGGGTATGTGGGCCTGCGGGCCGCTCCAAGCAACAGCCTGGTGGACCAAACTCTCACAAGTCAAGCCTGGCCTCGGGCCGGGCTTGGGGAGTAGAAGAACTCCCAGAACTCCATCAACCAGGTATCAAACCATCATATTGCAAATAATAAAATATTTGAAATCCTTTCTCTGCATCCATGTTTCGCTTCCAGTAGACAAATGACTTGAGACTAAGGAACAAGCTGTGTAGTATGACGACTGACAACAGCTTTTCTACGGTTATCTTGAGATGATTTCGGGAGCTCGGTCCTCGACCAGGCCTCCATCCCCAGGCAGTAGCCCGTAGCAGCTGTCTAACTCCCAGGTACCTATTTACTGCTAGGTGAACAGGAGCATCAGGGTGAAGGAAACATTTTGCCCATATGTCTCCGCCTCCACCGGGGATCGAACCCGGAACCTCAGGGCTACGAATCCGAAGCGCTGTCCACTCAGCTGTCAGACGGTCCTGTAAGACTACATATAAAAAATTGTTATGTATTAGCGCAAAGACTTAGTCACTGTATAATGATTCATTGTGAATACATAGATATTAAAAATGAAAAAAAAAGAGTTCTGTAACCAGCTGACGTACACACAACCAGGAGGCCTGGGGCCAGATTCACGAAGCAGTTACGCAAGCACTTACGAACCTGTCCATCTTTTCTCAATCTTTGGCGGCTTTGTTTACAATTATTAAACAGTTAATGAGCTCCGAATCACCAGGAGGCTGTTTATAACAATAACAACAGTTGATTGGGAAGTTTTCATGGTTGTAAACTGTTTAATAAATGTAACCAAAGCCGTCAATGATTGAGAAAAGATGTACAGGTTCGTAAGTGCTTGCGTAACTGCTTCGTGAATCTGGCCCCTGGTCGACGACCGGGCCGCGGGGACGCTAAGCCCCGGAAGCTCCTCAAGGTAACCGCTCACCGGAGGACGACCCAGCCTACTAAACTGGAAGTACTTACAGTAACTGTGTGGTCGAAAGTCCAAATATGTCGTGATGGACTATTAGAAAGTGGACTTGTGCATTACTCAATTTGCACATAGCAAAGAAGTATATATATTTATGTTGGTAATAAAGTCTAATTTAGCCATCTGAGGTCTAACATAGTACATATATGTACTATACTAGGACCTTGGAAAAATTAAGTTTGGTTTTTAGCTTTATGTTTTTTCTGGATTATATAAAAACAAAAATAGCGCACAAAGTGGCTTACTGGGGCTTCCTCGCTGCATATTGGTTCGATCGATCTCATAATTACATGAAAGTATTTACTATAATTTCAGGAGGATGGGTTGCTTTGGCGAGCACAATAAAGTAGCCTCATCTGGCGGCAACCATCATGAAGCCAACCTAAATTATCAACACTCATCTACCCTCTAAATATTACTAAAATTAGTAACAATAGTTTCCACTATTGGAGACTTTCGGCGCCGTGGAGAGGGTGGTGGGGGGGGGGGGGAAGGAGAGGACCTGCTGCATGGGTAACAGCTTCTCCGTATCAACCTACCGTGGCTTTGCGCCCTGGAGAAGCCACTCCATAGTCTCCTGAGACTGATGGCTGCCTACATGCAGCCAGAGGCCAAGGGGGCCACAGCAGTAGTGTATATACTATATATAATATAAAATACAAAATATTATATAGACATTATAATACGTGAAATGTTATGCGATATATTCTTGCGATCCCTATCACACATAATTTCTCCCTCCCTCTTGCATTTATTCGGTCTCTGCGTGACTATTGTTGGCAAGGTTAGTGCGGGAGGCCGCCCACGCGCCCGCCACCCCCGCCCGTCGCCATGACAGTGGCTGCTGCCTCGTCTGGCCGTAGACGTCTTCGGAGGCATCGTCATCCGTGCGAGTCCCATTTCTGCGTCTCGCTCATTTCTTCGTATGCAAGTTCATTCCCTTTTCTTTCCGTCCCTTCCCGCCTCCCATTACCTTACTTTCTATTTCCATTCCAAAACATGTTCAGTGATATTAAGTTTTAATGTGTTCCGCGTGTCTGTACTCTCTAGGTTATCTTTCACTCCAGAGACAAGAGTACACGTACTCTCGCGCACTTGTCTAGCCAACCAGGCCTACGGGTTGGTTGTCTAGTTTAGTTCATTTATTATGCACCCCATACCCATGTTGAGGGCGGTAGTGGAAAGGGTTACAGAGGCACATAATGGGCTCAGGGACTGAACCCCACAATTCATTTAGCTAAGCAAGTTACAATCTTGATGAGCTAGTTACAAAATTCAGTATAAGTCGTCACATCAACAATGGGTTCGAGATCGACCTCAAGTACAGGTTCTAAATTAAGCAACTGACATATGTGGAGAGTTAGTGTCACAATTGATATGTTTGTCCTGCACACCGCCCCCCATCCAGTGGGCAGCGGTGGATAGGTTACAATCACTTAGTTACTACCTACAGTTAGCAAACTGGGGATATTTGGCTAAAATTTCTGGTAGATCATTTTGAATGAAATATTGACACATCACTGGAACATTGGTTATAGAATTGTCTGTAAATTCACGTATCTTTTCGCACTCCATCACATAGTGACGGAGGGTGTGCGAATAATTTTGTTGACACAGTTTACATTTGGTCAGGTCTACATCAGCAGATAATGAGAATTCCCAGAGATACTTGTAACCGAGTCTAAGCCGAGCAGTAGTAACATCTAGAAGTCTGCTGATTTTATTGGATGATTCATAGATGTGTGGCTCCTCTTGCATGATAGTATGATGATAGATGGAATTACTGGTGTCAATTTCACTTTGCCTCAGATCTACAAGATCTTGTTGAAGTTCTCGGTGTACTGCTGCTCTCAGATTGCTCATTGACAATCCAAGGTTACACTCAACGGCTCCTTTAAAGGCAGATTCTTTGGCTAACTTATCAGCTCTATCATGCATTCGGAGCCCAACATGAGATGGAGACCACATGAAATGGACTCTGTTACCATCCTTAATTAATAATTTTGTTGTATTTGTGTCTAGCTTCGGACACGAGCATGTTACAGTTATGTCACATAGCAAATGTGGCGAGGTTGAGGGAGGTGGGGTAGGGGGGGCTGTAGCCCCTGGAGAGGTGGAGAGGTAGGGGGGCATAATCCTGGTCTACAGGAGTCTGACGGGGTAGCAATAGTAGAGACCCGAGCATGGTGATGGGACTGTCTGCTGTGGACACACCCCTTAACGCTGGCTCTAAGTTGGGGAAGTGTCGTGGTGTGTGGCTGTCACCACTTGGGTACATGGTGCAGCGCACTCTACACCTTGGTTACACACACACACACACACACACACACACACACACACACACACACACACACACACACACACGACACGACACGACACGACTCTGGAAGACAGAAGAGTAAGGGGGGAGACATGATCACTACCTACAAAATTCTCAGAGGAATTGAGAGGGTTGATAAAGATATACTGTTTAACACGGGTGGTACGCGAACAAGGGGACACAGGTGGAGACTGAGTACCCACATGAGCCACAGAGACGTTAGAAAGAATTTTTTCAGTGTCAGAGTACTTAGCAGATGGAATACATTAGGCAGTGATGTGGTGGAGGCTGACTCCATACACAGTTTCAAATGTAGATATGATAGAGCCCAGTAGGTTTAGAACCTGTTCACCTGTTGATTGACAGTTGAGAGGCGGGAACAAAGAGCCGAAACTCAACCCCCGCAAGCACTACTAGGTGAGTTCACACACACACACACACACACACACACACACACACACACACACACACACACACACACACACACACACACACACACACATCCTCAGGAAGCAGCCCGTAGCAGCTGTCTAACTCCCACGTACCTATTTCCTGCTAAGTGAACAGGGACATTAGGGTGAAAGAAACATTTTTGCCCATTTGTCTCAGCTTGGTGGTAACAGTACTGGCAGTACTACTGGTGGTAACAGTACTGGCAGTAGTACTGGTGGTAACAGTACTGGCAGTAGTACTGGTGGTAACAGTACTGGCAGTAGTACTGGTGGTAACAGTACTGGCAGTAGTGCTGGTGGTAACAGTACTGGTGGTAACAGTACTGGTGGTAACAGTACTGGCAGTAGTACTGGTGGTAACAGTACTGGCAGTAGTGCTGGTGGTAACAGTACTGGCAGTAGTACTGGTGGTAACAGTACTGGCAGTAGTACTGGTGGTAACAGTACTGGTGGTAACAGTACTGGCAGTAGTGCTGGTGGTAACAGTACTGGCAGTAGTACTGGCAGTAGTACTGGTGGTAACAGTACTAGCAGTAGTACTGGTGGTAACAGTACTAGCAGTAGTACTGGTGGTAACAGTACTAGCAGTAGTACTGGTGGTAACAGTACTGGCAGTAGTACTGGTGGTAACAGTACTAGCAGTAGTACTGGTGGTAACAGTACTGGCAGTAGTACTGGTGGTAACAGTACTGGTGGTAACAGTACTGGCAGTAGTACTGGTGGTAACAGTACTAGCAGTAGTACTGGTGGTAACAGTACTAGCAGTAGTACTGGTGGTAACAGTACTGGCAGTAGTACTGGTGGTAACAGTACTAGCAGTAGTACTGGTGGTAACAGTACTAGCAGTAGTACTGGTGGTAACAGTACTAGCAGTAGTACTGGTGGTAACAGTACTGGCAGTAGTACTGGTGGTAACAGTACTAGCAGTAGTGCTGGTGGTAACAGTACTGGCAATAGTACTGGTGGTAACAGTACTGGCAGTAGTACTGGTGGTAACAGTACTGGCAGTAGTACTGGTGGTAACAGTACTGGCAGTAGTACTGGTGGTAACAGTAATGGCAGTAGTACTGGTGGTAACAGTACTGGCAGTAGTACTGGTGGTAACAGTACTGGCAGTAGTACTGGTGGTAACAGTACTGGCAGTAGTACTGGTGGTAACAGTACTGGCAGTAGTACTGGTGGTAACAGTACTGGCAGTAGTACTGGTGGTAACAGTACTGGCAGTAGTACTGGTGGTAACAGTACTGGCAGTAGTACTGGTGGTAACAGTACTGGCAGTAGTACTGGTGGTAACAGTACTGGCAGTAGTACTGGTGGTAACAGTACTGGCAGTAGTACTGGTGGTAACAGTACTGGCAGTAGTACTGGTGGTAACAGTACTGGCAGTAGTACTGGTGGTAACGCTACTGGCAGTAGTACTGGTAGTAACAGTACTAGCAGTAGTACTGGTGGTAACAGTACTAGCAGTAGTACTGGTGGTAACAGTACTGGCAGTAGTACTGGTGGTAACAGTACTGGCAGTAGTACTGGTGGTAACAGTACTAGCAGTAGTACTGGTGGTAACAGTACTGGCAGTAGTACTGGTGGTAACAGTACTAGCAGTAGTACTGGTGGTAACAGTACTGGCAGTAGTACTGGTGGTAACAGTACTGGCAGTAGTACTGGTGGTAACAGTACTGGCAGTAGTACTGGTGGTAACGCTACTGGCAGTAGTACTGGTGGTAACAGTACTGGCAGTAGTACTGGTGGTAACAGTACTAGCAGTAGTACTGGTGGTAACAGTACTAGCAGTAGTACTGGTGGTAACAGTACTAGCAGTAGTACTGGTGGTAACGCTACTAGCAGTAGTACTACTGGTGGTAACGCTACTAGCAGTAGTACTGGTGGTAACAGTACTGGCAGTAGTACTGGTGGTAACTACTGGCAGTAGTACTGGTGGTAACGCTACTGGCAGTAGTACTGGTGGTAACGCTACTAGCAGTAGTACTGGTGGTAACAGTACTGGCAGTAGTACTGGTGGTAACAGTACTGGCAGTAGTACTGGTGGTAACAGTACTGGCAGTAGTACTGGTGGTAACGCTACTAGCAGTAGTACTGGTGGTAACAGTACTGGCAGTAGTACTGGTGGTAACAGTACTGGCAGTAGTACTGGTGGTAACAGTACTGGCAGTAGTACTGGTGGTAACAGTACTGGCAGTAGTACTGGTGGTAACAGTACTGGCAGTAGTACTAGTGGTAACGCTACTGGCAGTAGTACTGGTGGTAACGCTACTAGCAGTAGTACTGGTGGTAACAGTACTGGCAGTAGTACTGGTGGTAACAGTACTGGCAGTAGTACTGGTGGTAACGCTACTAGCAGTAGTACTGGTGGTAACGCTACTAGCAGTAGTACTGGTGGTAACAGTACTGGCAGTAGTACTGGTGGTAACAGTACTGGCAGTAGTACTGGTGGTAACAGTACTGGCAGTAGTACTGGTGGTAACAGTACTGGCAGTAGTACTGGTGGTAACAGTACTAGCAGTAGTACTGGTGGTAACAGTACTAGCAGTAGTACTGGTGGTAACAGTACTGGTGGTAACAGTACTAGCAGTAGTACTGGTGGTAACAGTACTGGTGGTAACAGTACTGGCAGTAGTACTGGTGGTAACAGTACTGGCAGTAGTACTGGTGGTAACAGTACTGGCAGTAGTACTGGTGGTAACAGTACTGGCAGTAGTACTGGTGGTAACAGTACTAGCAGTAGTACTGGTGGTAACGCTACTAGCAGTAGTACTGGTGGTAACGCTACTAGCAGTAGTACTGGTGGTAACAGTACTGGCAGTAGTACTGGTGGTAACGCTACTAGCAGTAGTACTGGTGGTAACAGTACTGGCAGTAGTACTGGTGGTAACAGTACTAGCAGTAGTACTGGTGGTAACAGTACTAGCAGTAGTACTGGTGGTAACAGTACTGGCAGTAGTACTGGTGGTAACAGTACTAGCAGTAGTACTGGTGGTAACGCTACTAGCAGTAGTACTGGTGGTAACGCTACTAGCAGTAGTACTGGTGGTAACAGTACTGGCAGTAGTACTGGTGGTAACGCTACTAGCAGTAGTACTGGTGGTAACAGTACTGGCAGTAGTACTGGTGGTAACAGTACTAGCAGTAGTACTGGTGGTAACAGTACTGGCAGTAGTACTGGTGGTAACAGTACTGGCAGTAGTACTGGTGATAACAGTACTAGCAGTAGTACTGGTGGTAACAGTACTAGCAGTAGTACTGGTGGTAACGCTACTAGCAGTAGTACTGGTGGTAACGCTACTAGCAGTAGTACTGATGGTAACAGTACCGGCAGTAGTACTGGTGGTAACAGTACTGGCAGTAGTACTGGTGGTAACTACTAGCAGTAGTACTGGTGGTAACAGTACCGGCAGTAGTACTGGTGGTAACGCTACTAGCAGTAGTACTGGTGGTAACGCTACTAGCAGTAGTACTGGTGGTAACGCTACTAGCAGTAGTACTGGTGGTAACTACTAGCAGTAGTACTGGTGGTAACAGTACCGGCAGTAGTACTGGCGGTAACGCTACTATCAGTAGTACTGGTGGTAACAGTACCGGCAGTAGTACTGGTGGTAACGCTACTAGCAGTAGTACTGGTGGTAACTACTAGCAGTAGTACTGGTGGTAACAGTACTGGCAGTAGTACTGGTGGTAACAGTACTGGCAGTAGTACTGGTGGTAACTACTAGCAGTAGTACTGGTGGTAACAGTACTGGCAGTAGTACTGGTGGTAACAGTACAAGCAGTAGTACTGGTGGTAACAGTACTGGCAGTAGTACTGGTGGTAACAGTACTGGCAGTAGTACTGGTGGTAACAGTACTGGTGGTAACAGTACTGGCAGTAGTACTGGTGGTAACAGTACTGGCAGTAGTACTGGTGGTAACAGTACTGGCAGTAGTACTGGTGGTAACAGTACTGGCAGTAGTACTGGTGGTAACAGTACTGGCAGTAGTACTGGTGGTAACGCTACTATCAGTAAGTACTAGTAGTACTATTAATCACTACCAATAGTAATAATTATCAATTATACCTAATTAGTAGTACAATAAATTATGAGTAGGACTATTAATCCCCCGAGTAATTAAGTACTTAACGATGAATTACCTAATAGTACTTCCAGTACTACTGCTGATACGTTACTTGCCACTATTGTCGTCGTTATCACCCCCTACTATCTATACCGATATTATAGCAGTAGTCATAGACACTATTCAAATAGTTTATTTTCTATTACAATACTCGCTCTGTAAAAGTTTAAATTGACAATCATATGGTCTGGTGGAGACTTGTGTGAAGTTTGTAATTGGAAGCAGAGTGGGGGGGGGGTGTCTTGTAGTTCTTGGGGGAGGGTTTCAAGGGTGGGTGTGTAATTACCTAAGTGTAGTTACAGGATGAGAGCTACGCTCGTGGTGTCCCGTCTTCCCAGGACTCTTTGTCATATAACGCTTTGAAACTACTGACGGTCTTGGCCTCCACCACCGTCTTACCTAACTTGTTCCAACCGTCTACCACTCTGTTTGCCAAAGGGAATTTTTCTTATATTTGTTCGGCATCTGTGTTTAGCTAGTTTATATCTATGACCTCTTGTTCTTAACGTTCCAGGTCTCAGGAAATGTTCCCTGAGTGTGTGTGTGTGTGTGTGTGTGTGTGTGTGTGTGTGTGTGTGTGTGTGTGTGTGTGTGTGTGTGTGTGTGTGCGTGTGTGTGCGTGTGTGTGCGTGCGTGTGTGTGCGCGTGTGTGTGTGTGTGTGTGTGTGTGTGTGTGTGTGTGTGTGTGTGTGTGTGTGCGTGCGTGTGCGTGTGCGCGCGCGCCCCACACGCACTCTTCGTCAGCTCAAGCCGCTTGTGTTCTCGCACGCGCGTGTTTGAATTACGTGCGTTTCCCCCTCCCTACCTCACCCCTCATGCACGCATCTACGTCAGCCTTGCTAACCCTCCAAACATATATATCGACGCCACTCCCTCCCCTCCACGCATGTATCTTAAGTCATCTCCCACGTACGCATTTACCCTAACTACTACGCACCATCTACGCCCTCCCCACGCACGCGCGTGCACACAAACACACACGCATATCCTCTCATCACCCCAACATGCTGAAAGACCTTGAGATTGTCGTAGA